>NW_027397068.1:14330831-14418305 GCF_003265705.2 Callorhinus ursinus
TGTCCAACTTTTACAATCATCTAGAAGTGGACTAGTCTGACCTAGAGGCCAGTTAACTGAAATAATAACTTAGGAAATAGTGATATAAACAGTCTTTCCCTGAAAAATGCTTAGCACACTAAAAGAAAACAAATGTTTGTCTAATATACAAATCCACACATAAGCATAGAGTCAATTATAGCATAGTTCTAAAGTAACCAAGCTAAAGTGACTTCCAACAGACCATTACTGTAGCTTTGTTAACAAAGTTGGAGTTTCAGATTTGAATTTGAAATAAAAACCATTTCTGTTAAAAATTAAGAATCTTAATTAATTCCAACTGGCAATTTGACTCCCTATAATTAGACTGTCTTGGTTGTGTTTCACTATCCTATGGGTTAATTTTCCTTTGTAATTTTCCATTTCTGTTCATACCCTTAACACATTTGGCAAATCAACTTAACATCTGTTAAACTGTAAATATTCAAGATAGGGTCTTCCGTTTTACTTTTTAGACTAGCATCAGGTATGCCTGAATGTTTAATACAGTACTTGATGTGATGATTATAAGGATGACAAAAATGACAGTGATAATCTAAGTTTGAAGTTTTGAATCTCTGGATTTATTTTTTAACTTAAAGAGGCGATTGAAGATTTAAATGGGAAACAAAAATGTGAAACAACACAACAAAAAAAATTCTCAACAAACTGTCACCTTTGCCTTTCCAACTTAGGAATTACTTATTTTTGAAGTATTCTGATTATAGATGTCATCCTTGATTTTCAAATCCCCTATTCCTCAGTTTGTTGTTGTTGTTGTTATTGTTTTAACTTAAAATAATTGTCTCTTTCCATGGTTTAAAAACAGAGCGCATGTTTTCTATGTCTCCTTCAGCTAAGAACCACTTCACCACTACAGTATGACCACTGCACCTATCCCTATTCAAGTCTTGGGATCTCTAAAACAACATCTAGCCTGCATTTACATCGTTTGCAATAGGCAGCATGTATTTGGGAAGCATTAATGATTGTAAAAGGCTCTGGCTCTTAGAATTTTTCTTAAGATCCTTTGCATTTTTCTTTTCAAAGGGCTTCAATATGGGGACCTGGTAAAGAAGGATTAATGTAGTTTAACAAAGTGAAAAACTAATTGAATCATTAACTCACTATTCAGATTCAAATATCTTCATTCCAAACCGTATTCACTATTTACACTTCTGCTTTGCTCCTCTGCCTGACTCTTTTCTTCTCCCTTATTGGTAAAACTTCTTAGTCTTAGTTCTAACCCTGAAAAGGTCATGTGAAAATGCACATCAAGCATGCCAGAGAAAGTCAGGGCTTGCTAGGGTGAAGGCTCAGAAGGCTTTTGCTCTAGAAGTTTGAAATCTCACATGTCAAGATTTCTTTGAATACCTACAACCCTGTGAATTCATTTAAACTGATACAAAAACATAACTATCACTTCTTTTTTAATAATTAATATTTGATAGTTGTGAGTTCATTTGTATACCTTGTTGAACTATCTTGTTCCTAATTAAAATAGAATCTGAATTCAAAATTATAATTCAGTTTCTCTGAAATTTTGCAATTGACAGTAGTTTCTTCAGATAATAACACTCCTGTGGATTTCCTATTGCTTTAAAAAAACCGTGTAAGATGATTTTAAATGCTTATAGGGTCCAGTGTAGACAAGTAATCATTTCATACAGAGAGAGAGAGAGAAAAATCTACGGTGGGGGAGGGGTGTGTTTGTAGGAGGCGATTTGACAAGCCCATCACTAATGAGACCTTCCCAATAGTTCCTTTCTATATATCACCTCCCAGATTTTATTGGACCACAGGAATATTTTAATCTTACATACCAAACCAGTGATAATAACATAACCTTCTTAAGTGATATGTTCAATGTATTATGAAAATTATGACATTTCTGTTAGTCTCATCTATTTTAAGCTCAATGATTTCTTCTAGATAGACACATGCTAATTTATATTGATGACACAATACAACATTGAGTAACTAAAAATAATGTACTAACGAAGAGAACCATTCATGGACTTTTACAACTAAGCAGTTTTCTCCTTGATCACTGGTAAACTCAAGTCCATTTTAGTTCATTCATCTTCAGAATAGGTAATTATAAAACAAACATGAGCAATTACTCAGATTCGTTTTAATCTCCTAAATGGAAATAGTTAGTCCTGAACTTAAATTTAAAGCAAAACTTACTCTCAGCAATGTTTAATCATTTGAAGAAAAAAGTCACTGCTTTCTTTAAATAAGATCATGGCAGATAAAAATTAAGTCTTAATTAAATGCAATTCCATTTGTGGAAGCACCTAACAGGAGTGCCTTGGATATAGTAGGTGCTCATTTGGTGATAATTATGGTTATTAGCAGAATTGGATCTAGACCAAATGTTCCAGCGCTCCCAGTCCCTTTCCCCATATCCTATTTCCCCTTATAAACCTCCAGCACCTTGTCCTATGCAATTTATCATGCTTGCACTAATCACACTCAATTTGCTGTTTCCAAGAACAGGAAAGGGATGAACAAATCAGGAGCGCTTGTGTGCAGTATTGTCATAGACTTCCCTGAAAAGGCCCTGGTGTCAAATTATTTAAAGTATCAGCTACAAATAGCCATTATTTTTCTTCTCTTCCTGACTTATTGCCAGAGGCCAAAATGTACCTGAATATCAGCACCCACATAACAATTTAAAAAGTTGGAGTGTTCTTTTTTTTTTTAAGATTTTATTTATTTATTTATTTGTGAGAGAGAGAATGAGAGATAGACAGCACGAGAGGGAAGAGGGTCGGAGGGAGAAGCAGACTCCCTGCTGAGCAGGGAGCCCGATATGGGACTCGATCCTGGGACTCCAGGATCATGACCTGAGCCGAAGGCAGTCGCTTAACCAACTGAGCCACCCAGGCGCCCAAAAGTTGAAGTGTTCTTGTGTTTGATGCCGTAAAGCTCCAAATCAGTCTAATCAGATAGATTTGGGCCATCTGTCCTCATCATCAAAGATAGCAAAATGCATTGTCTCTTCTACATATTGGACTAAAAGACAAACATGGTCCAGATCTTCAACGATTCTCTTCTTGATACACCTCAAACCCATTGAGAAGAGAGACAAGATTTAAGATAAAAAATGGGGATAAATTCCCCATTTTATCCCCAAGGATACAATGGGAGATTCCCCAACAGTTTTTAAAAACAGCACAATATTTTTTTCTCTAAACCCTCTTTGGTCATTTGGTATCCTTCACTAAACGAAAACAAACGGAAGAAATTTGGACATAGCAGCAAAACATCCAAGGAGACTTTTGCTGCTTCCCCCACACCGCCTTGAGCTGCCCTGTGCCCAGAGCTGGCGCTGAAATCTACAGGAGGCCAGGCCAGGAAGGGGCCCCAGGGTCGTATGGAAAGTTTGACAATTTTCTTCTCTCCACAGTCAAGCTTATGCCTTCTGAGGGTGGGCATCTGAGGCATAAACTTCCTACTAACGCAATCCAAAAGAAACTGAATTAAGCTGCTCCCTGCGCTTTTTCAGGCTGTTGCCTGGTCTAAACAAAAGGAGGACGGTGACTTGGATTTACCTCATTCTCACCCTCCTTGCCGAGGCAGATGTCTTAAGCACTCTATTTTAAGGATTCAAAGCCCATAATATTACTAATAACTCCGCATACTTGTTTGCATTTCCCATGTTACATATAAATGTCAGAGGCAATGACTTGCAGCCCCCTTTAATCTCGTGACAGCTTTATTATCATTGGTTGGCTGAACTTCAGGAAAAGTTATGACAGTGGCGAAGTTCTGCAAACTGCAGCACATATTTCGGTAATTAGGTAAAGGAGGGAGAGCTACATTTAGAATGCACAGCTGAAATTATTTGCTAAACACTTAAGATGCTGAGGTATATCACATTCCTCCCAGGACAGCTTTTGAAGGATGATTTACAAAGCATTTCTTTTACCGTTTTACCATTTTTTTTTTCCAGTTAGACTGTTTTAGCAGCAGCTCTTACTTGAAAATGGATCTTCTGATAATGGAAATATTGTATTTGCAATATGAGAAGGTGAAGGAGGGAGTGGTCTGAGAGGTTGTGTTTTTCATTTTCTCCTGTTTTTGAACTCAACTTAATCGAATGACTGCATCTCTTTCATGAATGCTTTAGCATTGAACACTAAAGTTGATTCTTTTTCATAGTTCTGGAATCAGGCCAAGGTTTTCCAATCTTGGGGGAATAATAATATAAACTGCATGAAATGCATTTGATCCCACCCAAACAAAACCATTTGTCTTTTTTTGAAACTTAGTTATCAATAAGATTCAGGCTAACAATTACCTAATAAAGTCGCTGGTTTTAGGTCTTGTTAAAAGGTCATATACTTCAACAATTTCTTAAAGGAATTTTTTCCAGTATGGTACTGGGTTTCAAAGAAAAATCCAAAATCGTGGACAGAAAGAGAGGGTAGAAACTGTAACTGAAAATAATCCAGATATTGCTTAAGTGCATAAATTTAGTCTAATTAACACCTAATTTTAATTCCTAAAGTTAGCCTGTCCAGACTCATAGTTAATAAAACCTATTCATTGACCACTAAAGCCTCCAAGTTTTGTTTTGATATGAAACTCAAACTATTTTGATCCAATTCCATAGCTTTCTTGAAAGTTAATCTGAGTATCATTTAACAGATGATTGACAGAAATTCTTAAAGTTTCCATAGTTAAAAAAAAGAAGTGCTTCTTGTACAGTAGAGGGGAAACTACCAATTCTATTTCTACTATCCCTTCTGTTTCAAGGTACCATGCCTCATGCGAGGAGGAATACAAAGCAACGTTCTCTCAGTCTTCTCTTTTCTTAAACTGTACATCTGGATCTTGATCCAAAATAGATTTAAGGAAACTTAAAATATAGACAAAATAAGGAAAAATAAAATAAATTACAAGTACGTAACAAGATTAAGCCAAGGGAAAGAACAAGAGCTAGAAACTAGAATCTCATAAAATGTATGCCATTATCCAGTACAATTTCTAAAAGTTGGCTGTGAACGGACGTTAAGCAGGATGAAAGAGGTTGATTGTTTATGATTATATCCTCAATGTTTTTAAGAAAGTGTGAAACTAAACACTGAGGGAAGCACAAACATCCTTAATCATAGAATGAGAAAGAAATTTCTTTCAAGGATGCTTACACAAAAGACACTGTGTAATATTGTAGAATAAACAGTGGCATTTACCGCTTGATAGGCAGCACTAAGAACTACATAGATTTATTTGTCATACTTGTCTTCCCATGGCTTCCTACCAAGACCCAATTCAGAAAATACCACCCTACAAGTGGGCTAGCAGGCTTTGGAATGTCCTGGATGAATTTAGGAGTATATTGTTTACTCTGTAAAACAATGGATATACTATATATCTTTAGAATGATCCTTCATCAATATTATTTCTTTTAGCTGAGTTTTGTTAGATACTGGAAAGCACTGAATATACTTTAAAAAGAATTTAGACTATAGCTAGTCTGTGTTGCAGTATGGTACAGTTCCTTATGGTTTATCAAGATTTGATCCTATCTTTGTTTTATTATAGGTGGATACAGTCTAGAAAACTAAGGGTTTCCCCATTGTCCATCTTCAAGTTTACCATTTAAAAAATTACCAATAAATACAAAGAGACAGAGATGAAGAGAGAGGTTAAACATAATATGGTTTTCATAGAAAAGAGATTAGGGAGTCTCTGGCTGGCTCAGTCAGTAGAGTGTGCGACTGTTGATCTCAGGGTTGTGAGTTTGAGCCCCATGTTGGGTGTAAACATTACTTAAAAATAAACTCTTAAAAAAAAAAACAAACAAGAGAGATCAGAAGAAAGTTTGATACCTATGTTATTTTAGCACATGAATAACAAGTATTTGAATAAAAATTTTTGTAATATTTGCAAATGAAATTTGTGTCATAAAATATATACATGGAAACCCATATTTTTGCCTTTCATATTCTGAAGCATGTTTGAAACAATTTTTTACCCACCACACTTTATTTAAATAAAATGAACTTTTGTCAGATATTTTTATTTTTATTTTTTGGCTTTCAAAATAAAGATTAGCATAACTTAAATGCAATAAATATTGATTTAAAATTTATGTCAAAAGTAAATACGATATAAGCTCTGTACAGATAAGTATTTGATTTCTCTGAAAACCATTTAGCTAAAGCTTAATCCAGTATTTGTTTTGTTATTAGAACTCGTTAGCTATCCAATATTTTAAATTAGAAGTCAGAACTAATACAAAGACCTTCCTTGGAAATCACAGAGTCCTGGAAAATTACAAGAATGAGTATGGTAAATAATGTAAATGCTCACATATAACCTTGAAAAAACAGTACTTGCTAGGTAGCAGCACTACCAAGATGGCAACATAGGTTATTTCTGACTTAGCTTCCTTTCACAAGAAGAACAATTTACAACTACTCAAGAACAAGACACCACTGAGCCTTCTGTTCTTCTACAGGAAAAGGAGAATACAGGGAGGACAACTCCCCTCCCCCCATCCCACTCCCTCCCCACCCCCAAACAGCAGTGTGGTTCCCTTCGTGGGAGCCACTACTCTGATCTCCACCACAGGGATTTCAGGAGCAATCTGTACAACCCAGCCACTAGGAATCTGACTATGATGGAGAAGTGGGGAGGAGCTTGCAACAACCAGTACATGGATCTTGGTAGACCAAGTTCATACATGCAGCATCCAAATAGTAATCCCAACTGGTGCGTTTTGCTTATCTGCGAAACCAAGTTGGTGATGCACTCAGATTAGGGAATGTGGCAGGGTACAGATCTGCTTGATTCTAAACCTTAAACAAAAAGGCTTGCCAACCCCAGAGCCTAGTTTACCTGCACCCAAGCAAGAAGCTGAGTCCCAGTCTCACTTGCTGTGGGGAGTGTCTCCCTGCCACATCTGACCAGAGGCACTGGAGGGAACTCCAGGAGGCTGGGCAGCCCAGTGGTGCTTGAGCAGAGAGTCAGTTACCCCCAGAGCAAAGCCTGTACCAGGGGTGGAGAAGTCCCATGGTATGCACAAGCAAGGGAATTAATTCATAGCCAAGGCTAAGGGTAGTTTCCAGCCCTTCCTAACCAGAAAGCCTGTCTGGAAAATTGAGAGTTGCCTGGAGTAGACCCTCATCTTCCTGTCCAAGCAAGGGAACTGAGATATAGCTCCACCTACCTGCTGTGGCTCCCAGCCCCATCTAACCAGAAGGATTAGTGAGGACACCTGGAAGCTGTGTGACACAGTTACACTTGAGCCAAAAGGAGGGCAAGCAGAGCTGAGAGTTTGCAGGGCAGAGCCAGTGGATCTGTTCAGCCAGGGAACTTGAGGTGAGGCTTGAGTTAAGACAACAAAGAGCTTTATTGGCCTTAGAACTGTTTCTCTCACTGTGCCCAGGCAAGGAAACAAATGCATAGCCCCACTCATTACTGAATACAGCCTCCATCTGCCTGACCAGGGAACCCAACCAGAGCATATGAAAAACAGCTCAGCTCATCCAACAGCCCTGCTTACAGTGGCATTTGAAAAGAAAGTGTAACTGGTGGCTTTCCCTCTCTGCAGGTTAAAATGTTGGCCTCACCTGACCAGGGAATTTCATGCTCACTCTTGGCTAATTCAGGTCCCCAAACAACAGGACAGACAGGCCCTGGGTTCTCTCTTGCTTCTCTGTTCTGATACTAATTCATAGCCCCATCTATAATTTAATATAGTACCCATTCCCCATCATCTGGGTGGCCTAACCAGAGAATCTAGGCAATGACACAGCCCATTCTGTGGCCTTACTTGAGTAGAGAATGAAGCCAGGAGTCATTCAACTGTTCTCAGCTAGTGGCACAACACTCCATCCCTAATCTCAGATCTCAAATAGTTGTCTTTTCCAAAAATAGACTATCACAGTAGCTCCCACCTGCCTAAGGACATTACCAGTAGACACACTCAGAAACCCAAACTGAGCTGACTGTTGTAGATCTGTCTCTGCCAAAGTAAACCTGTGAAGTCTAGAAAAGGAGCCCTATTACTCAAATTTGCAGATACCAACCTATGGTATGAGGGATCGTGAACAACCAGGTAAATGTGACATTACCAAAGGAAACTAATAAAGCTCTAATAACTGATCTTAAAGAAATGGAGATCTATGAGCTGTCAGACAAAGAATTCAGAATAACCCTCTTAAAGAAATTTAATGAACTACCAAAGACACAGACAACAAAACAAAATTAGGAAAAAATCATGAAAAATATAAAAAGAGAGCAATAGAGAACATAAAAAAAAAAAATCCTAGAGTTGAAAAATACAGTTAACTGAACCAAAGGACTCAATAAGGAGTTTCAAAAGCAGACTTGACCAGGCAGAAAAAGAATCAGCAATCTGGAAGATAAGATGTAGGAAATTAGTCAGAAGAGCAAAAAGGAAGAAAAAAAGAATGAAAAAGAATTTAAAAAGCCTATGGAAAATACAGGAAACAATGAAAAAGAACAAGAATTCTAGAAGCAGAAGAGAAAGAGAAAGGGTTGGAAAGTATATTTAAAGCAGTAATGACTGAAAATTTTCTGAACTTGGAGAAAGAAATGGACACCTAGATCCATGAGGCCCAAAATATCCCAAATAGCTTGAATCTGAATAGGGCTACACCAAGACACATTAAAATTAAATTGTCAAAAGTCAAAGACAAAAAAATAATTTTGAAAGCACCAAGAGAAAAGAGAGAATTTACATACAAGGGGACCCTCCCATTAGACTATAGGCAGATTTCTTAACAGAAACATTTTAGGCCAGGAAAAAAATGAGATAATATATTCAAATTTTTGAAAGAAAAACTATCAACCAAGAATACTATACCCAGTAGAGCTGTCCTTCAGAAATAAAGGAGAGCTAAAGACTTTCCCAAATTAAACCTGAGGAACTTTATTACCACTAGATCTGCCTGACAAGAAATGCTAAAGGGAGTCATTGAGTGGAAGTAAAAGAAAAGACATATATTAACATCATAAAAACATAAAAAGGTAGCATAAATTCACTATTAATTGTAAATATATAGATTAAGTTTGATTCTGTAATTTGGTAATGGATTAACGATGATGCATAATGCACTTACAACTCTAGCTTAAAAGTTAAAAAAAGAACACAGTAAAATAGCCATAGCTACCATAATCTGTTAATAGTTACACAATACAAAAAAATATGTAAATTGTACAATAACCTAAAATGTACAGGGGGAAAAGTAAAAGAGTAAAGTTTCTTTTTAAGATTTTTCTTCTTTCTTTTCTTTATATTGTATCTATACGAGATAATGAATGTTAGCTGAACCTATTTTGATAATTATTTCACAATATATGTAAACTAAACCATCATGCTGTACACCTCAAACAATATGGTAATATATATCTATTGTCTCTCAATAAAACCAAGGAAAAGAAGAATACTTGTTAATGTAATCTTGTTTTTTTAATTTTTCACAAAAGGGAGGGAAATTGGGGGGAAATCTAAAGAAAAAGTTTAATGTAGATCTGTGAATTTGTGCAAGAAAAGAGAAGTAGAAAAAAAATGGACTTATTCTCTCTCTCTCAAGTCACTCAGAGCAAGTAAATAAATGTTGGCAACAGCTCTTGGTTGTATTCAAAATTATATTCAAAAATGCTATGATCCATTTTACAAAAGAGATTAATCTATTATATTACATAAGATATCATTAGCTTTTTAATGGAGTATCTAAAAATTTAGCTTTTTGACTCACAATCCTCTATATAGTTAAAAACAATTAAAGGTAAACTTTCCTACTATCTTCAACTAACTAATGAATCAGTCATGCAGCCAT
Organism: Callorhinus ursinus; assembly: GCF_003265705.2. Lineage (NCBI taxonomy): Eukaryota > Metazoa > Chordata > Mammalia > Carnivora > Otariidae > Callorhinus > Callorhinus ursinus. The sequence goes on from NW_027397068.1 coordinate 14,340,674, forward strand.
GTATAACCTCATAAAGAATCTACCGAGACCATGGCACATCCACTTTTCTGCATTTTTAGTGTATGTACTGGTGAGCAAGCTGCCAAAAACCTGAGAATAACTTTGTTTCACAATGGGGTAAAAGAAAAATGGTATACAGCAAAATTGTTGAGTATCCTATAAATGAAGTTTCACTTACATTCTATTGTTTAAGTGCTAAATGCAAGGCATATGAAAAAGAACAAACCCAGGGCTATTATCAAGGGGTTTTCAGTTTAGTAGGAAGACAGTCATCCAAGCAAACCTGCCTTGGTGAAATATATAAAATAAAACTTTGGCAGCCAATGTTGATAAGCCTATTCTCTGGCCGTTGTGTCTTACTGCGGTGTAATAAGAAATAGGTTTGGTCTTTGTCCCCAGTTGCTGGCACAGATCTCCTTAAACCCTTAGAATTTTCTAAGTGATGGGAATGTCTTTTGTTATTCATAAGGGGCCCCTTTGAATACACTGAAGTTTATACTAATGAGGTAACTTAAGGTGGGGCCCTTAGATAGCTTCAGGATGGGCTTGGTCACCAGAAAAACCAAGTGATTAGTAGGCTGGAACTTTCAGCTCCACCCACCAACTTCAGGGACAGGGAAAGGAAGCTAGAAATTAAGCACTATAACAACTCTGGAACCATGAGATTTGATGAGCTCCCAGGCTAGTGAATGCATCTACAGAAGGTAGGATGACACGTCCAGTTTCATAGGGACAGAAACTCCTGTACTCATGGACCCTTTGAGACTTTGCCTTATGTACCCCTTCACCTGGCTATTTATTTGTATCCCTTATAATGTCTTTATAATAAACTGGAAAACATAAGTAAATGTTTCCCTGATTTTTGTGAGCCATTCTAGCAAATTATCAAATCTAAGAAGGGAGTCATGAGAACCCAATTTATAGCTGATAGATCAGAAGTACAAGTAACAACCTAGATTTGGCGACTGGTTTCAGAAGTGGTGGCAGTCTTACAGGGCTGAGCCCTTAGCCTGTCACATCTGCTGCCATCTCCAGGTAACTGATGTCACAATTCAGTTAAGTTTGTAAGAGGCCCAGTCTGTGTCCACTGAGAATTGCATGGTGGTACTGGAAAACACTCCACACTTATATCACATTGTTTCTTTTGAAGGACTCTGATTTTGTTAGACACTGGGCAGTTATCTGTTTCATGGCCCCTCCCCAAATCCAGGGGTAGGATGTGAATCAACCTAAGCCAATTAGGAAAATTCCATTCCACTCGACAATTCTAGTTTAGTATTGGGTGTGATACAAACCAGACCAATGAGACGTGTAGGAGCATGTGCTGGGAAAATTTTTCTTCTAAAAGGATATGCCAACCGAGTATTCATCCTATTTTAGAAGTCCTTATGCGAGTTGGAGATGCCTGAATCTGCTTCAACTCTCTGTGTTTCTAGGACTGACCTCCTAGGAATACCTCATGTTGAAGGTATTCTCAGTCTTATTTACCTCACATGACAAATCTCTGTGATAAAAATAGATTGCTCTTAGTGACTTTATTCATAGATAGATGCATGTATAGATTCACAAAATCACCAGAATTATTCTTATTGTGGAAAATTAAGAAATTATGGCAGTGGATGAGGTATTTAAGTGATTCTATAATATCAGCATGCAAATGGCCTTCTGACAGAGTTGAAACTAAGTATCTTTTTGTTTTTTTTTTATTTTTAATAATTTAACCTACGTTCTCTTCACTTCCTTTTTTGTGTTGCCTTTTTCTATACTCTGGATTGTATCCTTTCATGTCTTTCTCCATGCTCATACAAGGACATTAATTGCACATCGAAAAAGATTAGGGATGTAAGGTTGGTTTTTTAAAAGTCATTTTATTTATCAAAATGGGATCATATATTTTATTCCTTACAACATCCTTTTCTAAATTAACAACTTATATCTACCGTAAGTCAATTAGATATCTACACCGCAACATATTCTATACTGGGTATACAATAATTTGTTCAACAATTTTCCTACTGAAGAATATCGAGAACATTCCGTTTTCCCCCTACTTAAAATGCCACTATAGTGAAAGTTTTTGTTTACATATCCTTATGTGTCATATACCTTTATAAGATAGTTTCCTGAAGGTGGGATTGCTGTGTAAAACGTATGGGATGTTTCCCACCCCCTCATTTTTAAATAAAGATTTCCCCTTGTTGGGAAAAAAATATATATTTTTTTTCTTTTTCAATTCCAAACCTTTTCTTCTTGTAGAGAATTGAATAAAATATATCCTAGTGTATTTAATTAGGTTTAATTGACCATAGAATATATGTTCTGAGACTACTTACTGAAGGGACTACTATCTTCCTGAGATTACCCTATTGAATTTCATTTTACTTATTCACTTGTAGAGTTAAATAAGAGATAGAAAGAGAATCTGAGCTTATAATACTGTACTTCAAGTTCTCCCATTGTGGGATTGTATTGTGTAACATATCTCAGTACTAAATTATTTTGCAACCACTACTTTGCTATAGTGAGCCCACAACTCATAGTTCAAGTTCTTTATTGTTATTTCATTCAGAAACAAGCTGACCTCAAATCTCTTGGTATTTAATCACTTCTTCCAGTTCACAAAGAGACAAAATAAAGAAGTCCTCACTGATGATAAGTAGTGTGGTTTCTTTTTTCATCTCTTCAGCTTAGAAGTCAGCACTCAGAACCAACACTGTACTCTTATGAGGTATCTGTTCTTCTGAAAAGAGCAGTGTGAAACAGCAGACGACCAGCTGTGGAATTGGCATGTTTCTGAAAAGGTTGCAAGGACATAAAGATTGTTCGACAGGAGTCCAGGGAAGCCTTTTGTTTATTAGTTTATTCCTTCTGTATTAGTCCTGGAGCTTGAGACTAGCAGACACATAATTACAGTTGGCATTTGCCACGATATGGTTGGCAAAGAGGCTACAACGGAGCGTCTCTCCTTTCTGGCTGGAAGCAGCCATGTTGGCAGGCTACCACAGAGAGGGTTGCCCGCCTCTTCTATCCTCTCTTGTGACAAAGAGATCAGTGTCATCTGTCAGTCTGGCACCTTTCACAAGCAGAAAATCCACACAAAAATCAGAGATTGAGAAGGATCTTCATTAGAAAGCGATTGTGGGTAGCAGTAATCTAGAGAGAGGAGACTTCTAAAGATACAGGGGGCAGCACAGTGTGGAAAATTGAAGTGACATGCTGTTGAGAAGGCTCATTCCTAATACTGGAGTGACTTATGATATGTAAAATGAAATATACGACCCAGGCACATGAACAAAGTGAACAAAAAACAGAATATGCACCTCACTCCTCACACCGTGCAGTCCAGTGTGTGGTTATCTTTAAAGCTGATACATCTTAAGGAAATGATGGCTAAAATTGAACTTGCCTGATAACAGAATATCTTGAAGTATGAAAGCAGAATAATTTACTACATAATGCCCTGTTGAGCATAACAGGCAAAGGAATATTAATCCTAATATTTTTAATATTGATTGAGCTGTCAGAAAGCCCTCACTTATAGGAGAAACTTTGCGGTTATCTAATCAAAACCGAGGAAATTGATACCCTCTGTCTCTGTTTTTGTTGTTGTTGTTTTAAGACTGGTGAAATTGAAGTACTCCCTAAAATTACAAAGATAAAATATAATGATTCGAATAATACCTAATAGGTATTTATTGGTGATCTAAATTCATTCTGACATTTCAATGCAATGCATTACATAGAATATTAAAAGCCAGTTTTCAACGGGAGATCCAGGTCAAGGTAAAATTGTATGGTATATGTAGAAAACAGTAATTTTTTAGTACTAATTCAGGTAGTAATTCAGATATCAGACTTGAGCATGAGTCAATGTCAGTTAAAATTCCACTTTCATCCTTAACTGTCTGTGGAACTTTAAACAGGTACCCTTTCTGTGCCCTGATTTCCTCATCTGCAGAATGGTTGAGAATAATTATAATACCTGCCTTAGACATTGTTATGAAGCAATAAGCCTTAGTCAATGTCAAATCTTAGAACAAAATCTGAGGCATAACAGGTGTCCAATAAATACTAGCAAATATTGCGGGACAGTTTGCCTTCACCAGGCCCAGTCTCCATCATACCTTCCATTCTCCATTGCTTAAATGCTCGGTTATCCTGTATCACCCTCCATGCTTGTAAGGAGGAAAGGTCAAGAAAGACTCTATTCTTCTCTTAAAATTTAAGTCAGTGTGTTACCTTGTCAGTGCTCTTTAAGTCTTGAGGGTTTTTTCCCCCCTCTAATTGTGCAATTAAACATTTGCCATCTGTCACAGATATGGCAGCAGCTCGGAATGACTTGGAAAAGTATTTCAGGCCCAAAGGTGTGATTTCATATTACAGAGAAGATACTCCTACTTTACTAATTCCACCTACACGGACAGCCTGCCTGGTCCAAACACTCCCAGGAATGTAAAGCAGACATCAAAGCATTAAGAATGAGGATTGGTATTTTTTTTTAATTCAATGTCTGACAACAGAAGATTTTTAATTTGTGCTCCTTTATTTAAATTTTTCACACCCTATTTTATTCTATAGAGTGGATTTCAATTAAATTCTACCTCCCCTTTTCTCTAGCTCCTAAGAGATATAGAGAAAAGAAAAACCAAAAAGGTATTTTACCAAAATATCCACCCGAAGTGACAACTTTCTTTCAAAATACAATTAACCTACTTCTTAATCCCCCATTATTGATTAAATCTGTTCATTCTTGCCTGTCCAGATCTGCATGGTCATATGTAGCAGCCATTTAACCATATGTGGCTACAAGAGTTTGAAATATGGCTAGTACAAATTGAGATCCAAGAGTAAAATATACACTATATTTCACAGACTTAGTTTGAAAGAAAGAATGTAAAATAGATCATTAATAATTTTTAAATTGTTATGTTGACAATGTTTTGTTTGGGTTAAATAAAATATACCATAAAATTAATTTCACCTGTTTTTCTTTTTTTTAAAATATGACCACTAGAAAATTGAAAAGTACATATGTGTCTTGCATTTGTGGTTTTCATTTATTTCTATTGAATAGTGCTGTTTTAAACTGATAAAAGGGGAACATTGAAGGTATTAAACACACACACACACACACACACACACACACACACACATTAACTGGAATTTTAAAATAAAAATTTAGAAGAAAAATTTAATTCCAAAATTCCATTTCTATTTGTCATGGAGTATTTCTCTTGTTAATAACAACCATGGAAACCAGATTTATTACTTGCCCCCACCAAAACTGTTTGAAGACATCAGAGAACTACTGAGGCAATCCATACTTGAGAGCAGATGCCTATGAGGAAAGCCATTGCAGAGACGTAAACAAATAAGACTTAGAGAATCCACTGGCCTTTCTTGGGAGACCAGCAAAGTTTCTGACAGCCCTCAGGGGGTGGAAAGACAAAAATTGGGGGTTAGGACTTTCAAGCAACTAGGATTTGAGGTCGAAGATTTTCGAGAGAAAGAAACAACAAAGACGTGAACCAACACCAATGAATTTCCACTTCAGATATTTGCCAAATTTTTTAAACTGTTCAAGGCTAAAGACTAAGAAGTTAAGCAAACAGTGTCTAAAAAGCAGAAGAGAAGTTGTTGGCTGTTTTATGATCCAAAGGAATTAAAAATTGGGCTTTTAGGAGATGTTAAGGAGGCAGTGCCATAATAAAGACTCCAGGCTCCCAACTGGGACCCCTTGGACGACCAAACCCTATTGAGAATCAGAGTGTGATAGAATCTTATGAAAACTTAACCCAGTCTTGGGAGGTAGAGCCCCCATTTTATAAATCTGCCAGATGGGTGTGAACTCTCTGGAGATAGTACCACTTAGAACTGCTACATTTTTTCATACACAAAGTTAGCTATTTGATTAAAAATTACTAAGCACTTGAAGAAACAGAACCCAAAGTGGGAAAAAATAGATAATCAACAGACTTACAAATGACCCATGCTATGGTCTGAATGTGTTCCCCCAAAATTCATATGTTGACATCTAACCCCTAAGTAATGGTGTTAGAAGGTGGGATTTTTGAAGATGATTGGATCATGAGGGCAGAACCCTTGGGAATGGGATTATTACTTTTATCTATCTATCTATCTATCTATCTATCTATCTATCTATCTATCTAAAAAAAAAAAAAAGACACAGTGAAAACGTGCCCTTTAGGAAGTGGGCCTTCACCAAACACCTGACTATGTCAGGTGGTCTTTCCGGCCTCCAGAACTGTGAGAAAAAAAATTTTTGTTGTTTATAAGCTACCCAGTCTGTGGTATTTTCTTCTAGCAGCCCAAATGGACTGAGATAACCCAGTTAGTAAAGTTATCAGATATGGTCTCTAATTAACAGGCTTAAGAAAATAGATGACAGATATAGAAATTAAGAATCAAATGGAAACTCTAGGACTAAAAATGCAATTACAGAAATTAAAAAAAAACTCAATAGATGGATTTAATAGCAGGAGATAGGCTTCATGAGCTCTAAAATAGGTCAATGGAAAATATCAGGCTTACTCAGAGAGCAAAAATGGTGGAAAATATGCAAAAGAAGGTAAGAGACATATGGGTCTCGATAAAATGTTCCAATAAGAAGTACCAGTGGAGTCCTGGAAGAGGAGGAGAAAGACAACAGGCAGTAATCATATTTGAACAGTCACTGGCTGAAAATTTTCCAAAACTGTCAAAAGATATCAGACCTCAAAGGCAAGAATCCTACCAACCCGACTAGGATAAATACAAGGAAAATCACATTAGGTACATCATAGTAAAACTTTGGAAAACAAAGACCAAGGGATAATCTTAAAAGCATGGGGGTTCAGGGTTGAGGGGCAAGAGCTTGTAGACTATTCACTTGCTGCAAGAAGAAAAGAATATAACTTGGCAAATTGTGAGGCTGGATGAAATTAGGCATCAAAAGAGTTCTGCAAAGCTCATAATTCAACATACTTGGAAAGGCTGCTGCAGATTAACATTTGCCACATGCAACTCTCAAACTAATCCACACAGGGAAATGGTCAGTTAGCTGTAACAAATTATAGTAATTACATGGGTGCGCAAGATGCTCAGTTCTCTGTTAACTATGGGGACAATATCTACCAGAAGGAAAGAGCAATAATGAATGAAAATTAAGAAAGATGATCCATTTTAAAACCATTTCATTAGTTTTTATGCCCTGATTTTAGGCATATGTTACCCGTGAACACTGGAAAATTCCTTTGAGAGGTGTAGATGTGGAACAGCTATTGTAATGATATGACTCTACTTCCTGTTTAAACAAGGGTGATAGACCAGTTAGGTCAACTTTACAAACAACATCATAACCTAAATCCTTTACAAATGCCAAAAAATTTTACCAAATTTACTTTCTCCGTTCATATTTGTTCATAGCCTCCTCCAACAATAAATGATATGAGTGCTTATATTTACTACAGTAAATGAATAAGAACAAAACCAGATCAGAGCAGAAAGTTTTCTTCGTCAAATACCACTAAGAAACACCAATAATAGGTGAAGAAAAAGAAAAGGCAGATGCGCATGGTCCTATCCGTACATGCCTCTTACCTTCCACTGTAAGTGGATCCATTCCATCACCGCACCACGAGCTGTGGCGCCTGAACCATGTGGTCCATTGTGAGGGGCATTCACTGTTCTAGTGGCCTGACCCCTTCTGATTTTAATAGTCTTCAACACCTCTCCTTCGGCTGTCTGTTCATTTTTTTTTACCCACTTATTCTGCAAACATTTATTGAGACCCCCTGTGTGGTAGGAGCTACTGTAGACACCGAACCTATATAGAAAAAAGACAAGGTCATTAAGTAAAAGGCATGGCACGTTAGATACCAGTTAGTGCAGTGGAGAAAAATTAGGTAAAGAAGAGGTCAGAAACTGATGAGATGCAATTTTAGATAGGGTAGCCAAGGAAAACATGGGTACGGAGGTAAAGTTAAAGACATGGCAGAGGTGAAGGAGTGGAGAAATTGGGGGCAGGCATTCCAGTCGGAGAGTCCAGTAAATGCAAAGGCCAGGGGGCAGGAGCAGAGCTGGTATTGTTCAAGAACAAGGGGGGCTGTGGACTGGAGGAGAGGCAGCTTAGGGAATGTAATAGGAGATGCAATCAGAAAGGTACCTGAAAGCAAGTTCTTAAAAGGCCTTGGTAGGTGATTGAAGAACTTTGGCTTTTATTCTGAATAAGATGGGATGCCACTGGAGAGTCTTGTACAGAGGAGTTACGAGACTGAAGTTGGATTTGAAAGGTTCATTCTGGCTGCTGTGTGGAGGACAAAGATTAAAAGGGGCCATGAGAAGGAGCAAGGGGTCTAGTTAAGAGGTTATTAAAATGATCCCGACATAAACTAACGACACCTTAGTTTAGAGTGGTACTGCTACAGATGGTGAGAGATCATTGGATTCTGGATATATTTCACCCATATAGCCCATAGATTTTGCTGATGTGTTGGCTATGAGGAAAAACAAAAGAAAAAGAAAAAGAAAAAAAAAAAAGAGTTAAGGATGACCGTAAGGTTTTTGGTGTAAATAGCTGAGGAAAATATAGTAAGCATCTGCTAAAATGGAGATTGCACGAGGGGTGGATTTGGAAGATCTCAGTTTGGGACATGTTAGGTTTGGGATGCTAAATATATATCTTATTCTGCATGTCTTATGGCAAATAATTCAGTAATTTTTGACAATTAATTATTTAGATTCATAATGTCAGTTATTAGAAGATACTCTCTTGGATTTGGCTGCCCAGCATACTGTTTTCCTCATCTTCTCACTGTGTTAAAACTTTCTATACAAGTGGGAGATCCACATGATCCAACCTTGTTTAGTAGTAGAACCTCATGCTCTTTGATCATGTGATGTGGCCCAATCGAATGCCTTTCTGCTACTGATGTTTTGATACCTTGAGTCAAGAGGAATAAGTTCTCTTTCTCTGAGGTTACCAATTTGGGGTTTTGTAAACCTGCAGCTGCCAATCTCCATCTTCCCTGATTGCAGATCATGTTATAGTAGGAGACCATGAAGACAATACCCAGCGGAAGGACTGCTGAAAGGTGGAAGGCAGGCTTTGAGGTCCTATACCAGGCTCCACTAAAATAAACTTCACCCTAGAACTTCAGTTAGTTGAGTTGATAAATTCCTTTTCTTCTCCCCTTTCTCCTCTTCTTCCCCTTTCTCCTCTACCCCTATTTTTCCTCCTCCTTCTTTTTTGATTAAATGACTTTGAATTGAACTTCTTTCATGCAACTAATACAAAAAGAATTCTTTCAAGAACCAAAAAAAAGAGTCTTTTAGAGATTTATTCATTTCTACATGTAAAAACTGAGGCATGCCAAGCTAATGACTTTTCTTTTGCTTTTTTTCCCCCAGAACTTCTTTGAGAAACAACCAAGATTTTGCATTACAAAAATCAGCACTATTTTAGAAATTAAAATTTATTAATGACTTATTCTGATTCTTCTCAAAGCTAACTTTCAACCATCCATGTAAGTAGAAGACAAAATTATTAAATTTATATCCATCATAAAATTCCTAATCTACATTAAAATCAACTACTTTCATTCTCTGTCCTAAATATTTTTATAGAAATTCCAAAGTTTAGATGTTAAATATATATCTAAGTGGTGGACCTTATCCTGTCTACCTCATGTGTAAGTTATGTATTTATAATTTACCATACATATAGAGTCATTCTTTGCTGAAAGACCAAACCTTGGTATGACCATAGAAGGAAGACATACCCAGGGTTCACTGAGTCCATAGATTTTATAATTTGTTTGGAATGATTAAGAATTTATCGTATTAACAATCAAGAGCCCAGAAAACATTTTAAGAGAAACTGAGTTAAAATTAAATTAGTAGTAGATTCTTAGCCAAACTCTGGATTGCTATTATTAGTCTCTATCTTCAGTTTACTACACTTTAGAATTATTTATTTATTGTATCATATGGTAGATAGTTTACCTTCTCAGTTCAACTATTCAACACATACTTGAAATTCTTATTCCATATGGGTTAGTTATTTTATAAATGTAACAATGGCTTGGAGGTTGATCCAAAAAGCTGCAACTTTTGTTTCATGTTCTTCACAAACCACCAAAATGCATGCATTTATTTCTCTCAGTAAATTCAGTGTCCAATAAGCCAATTTTTAAAAATCAAATATATAATAAGAGCTTTCTTGAAAATGTCATCTCATGTTTTGCTGGAACAAAAGTCTACATTTTTAGCTCTAAAAGTAAATTTTCTTTGCCCCCAAAGGGGACTGTTGCCAGATGAGATTTTTATTAAAAAATAAAACCTTTTAGATAATATCCAGCAGATCGAGTTTGACTCTAAAGGAGGATGATTTCTTCTCAGCTTCGCTCCCAAGATTCAGAATGAAGATCATTTCCAGTATCCCTATTGAAGATGCTTGACACAAATACAGTTAGCATCTGGAGGGGAAAAAACAAAGATACCTTTATCTTAGGATTCCATGACTTGGAGACATCAACATTTTCTTTTAATTTAGTTTAATTCTTGAGTAACTCTTTGAGTCTAAGGATTAAAATGCCAAAAAGAAAATGAGAGGAGGCCTAAGATAGAGTGGGCTGTAGTTTAAACAAGAAGAGAGGCCCTGGGCATTATCTTCATGTGAATGGAGATCCTTTGGATAATGCCTACAGACTGGATAGGAAAAAAGGCTTTGCACACAGCCACCCATTGTTCAGTCTTTGTTAGGACCAAAATAAGTGGAGACTTGCTTTTCAGGCCCACTCTGTGAAGACTGAAGAGAGGAATGCCATTGGAGCCCAACAGTGTTTGATGTCTTCATTTTCCAAAACTCGTCTAAGAGAGACCTGGCAGACAGGGGAAGTCTACATAGAGAAAAGGCAACTCCTAAACCAAGTCACTTCCCTGGTAATGAGCACTGGAGCACTTCCATTACGATAATGTGCTTTCCTTGTCCTGGCAGAGCTGACAGAGCTATGATGATATCACGTGTTCTGTAATGGAAACCAGTGCAAGGAGGGGAAACGGAAAAAAGTCCCAGAAACCATGAAATTCCCCAGAAGGCCAAGAGTGCAACAGATAGATATGTGACATGTGACATTAGGTAAGAATGGAGAAATTACCTAAACTTTTAAGCCATCGTCTCCAACTTTTGTCCAACTGGCCCATCCCTCAGAAGGGTGGGAGATGGGAAATTGAGAGATGCAAATAATTACTACAAGTTTTCTGGGTTGGCAGGCTGTGAGGATTCGGCAGTTTTCTTAGATGTAGGATTTTGGCCTGCTTTCGCCCTTATGGGACTGTTTTTGTATATCCCGCTATTTTTGGTTTTAGAAATATGATCTTATTGTAATTTCAAATATATTCTAGAGATGCACTTCTAAAAGCCCCCAAATTGTGTCAGACAGCCATTTTACAGCTCTCTAGATTTCCAGTACTCAGCAAAAATTACTGGCCTTAGAAAAAGCCAAGTTCATTGTCTTGTAAAATACTGTGGGTATTTATATCACAGCATGATAAATCTCAGAGAGGAGAGAAAGCGGGTATGAGATTTTTAGATCTATTACACCATTTAACTCAAAGAATGTTTATATGACCCACTGCACAAAGTTTAAATACATGAGGCAGTTTTGATTGTTAACTCCCTGAACTTGCTGGCGGAGCAAAGTGAGACAAGACATTTCTAAACAGTGTACTCTGGTATTGTTATCTGCTAGAAGGCACTTTCTGTCTTGTCAGCTGCTTCAGACATCTGCTCAGCTCCATAAAACCTGCACGCAGCATGGGTCATTTTTGTTTGTTTGGAGCTGAGGAGCATTAAGTATTAGTTGACTATAAGTTAGCTCTGTTACTCAAAGTTAGAGAAGACAAGAGAATTTTAGTGATAAAGTCAGTTCTCAAGAAAAAAATTTGCGGAACCCACTCAGTCTATTTCCTAGATATATTTCCATTTTTCAAAAGTTTATGTTAGAGCATGTACTTTTATGTTACAGTCATTTGAACAGTAAAGAAAAGAAAATGCTTCATCCTAGCTTTCCACATAACTAATAGGTCATTTTAGAGTATTTTCGTTAACGACTTGCACATTATTTAAAGATACAGCAACGTGAAATGTTACACTTTATCATTTTCCCTCAATATGTTATTTCCTATGTTGTCCTTTCCTTCCTAGAGCACCATTTCAAATTGCTGCATCATGTGCAGATAAGAAAATTCACTTACTCGTTACCCTATTGTTGATTATTTCAGTTGTGCAGTGAACTGTGGGGCCCAGTTGTGAGGCTAATCCTACACTTGCTTCTTATGTTTTCAGGTGTCCTTTCCCACATTACACAACCCAAGCAAATTTCTCTTCATTTTATTTAAAAAGAAAACCAAAACCAAAAAAAAAGGCCTAAATCACATATTAGTATTTGGACAAATTGCTGTGTGTATTTTTTAGTAGCTTTTAAAGCATACACATGATAAAATGCACCCAAGATATGTGTTAGTATTCCAACGCTATGATTGTGGTACAATTCTGTCCTGGGGCTCACAAATACAGCCAGACCCACTTGCTATGTTCATTTATCAGCAGGATTCCTGCTAGGCAGGGGAATTAATTCTGCTTGGGAAGAATGGGTACAAGATTATGATAACCAGGGTCTTCCTCCCAGGCTTTAGAAAGAGAACTGAACAAGCTGTAGTTCTAGGGAAAAGTTGCAAGGAGAAGATTCTAAATTTAGATAGAAATATATAATGAAATGTTTAAAGCTGTAAGGACAAGGCAACATTTATCTTTTGGACCCTTCCAACCGTCTCCCTCCATGTCCTTCTCTCTTATCCTCTTCACCAGCCACTTTCCATTTGTTGAGTCTTTGGTCCAGCTATTATTATTCTTGGGGAAATCGAAGGCGTGGCAGAGGTGAGTGACCACTCTTAGTCATGATCCCATTGCTGTCAGGCCTGGCTTAAATTCCCTTTCTAATGAGACAAGTCTAAATTTAGCTCCTGCACTTTGTTCCTAAGTGGCTAGCCACCAGGGATCTTATGGGAGTAGGGCCAGAATAGAGCTGGGGTATTATACTGGAGAATGATAGCAAAGGCACATCTCCATCTTATCAAAATCCCATCATGAGAACATAATATAACCCCAGACCTCATGGAAATAGGGCTGAGCTCATGTATTTTAAACAAAGATCAAGACTACAGACTTAAAGGGGTATTATTAACCAACTAAGGTCATTTTTTGGAAGATTTTATTTATTTATTTATTTATTTATTTTGAGAGTGAGAACGAGAGAGAGAGAGAGAGAGCATGCATGAGGGGAGGGGAAGAAGAGTGGGAGAAGAACAAGCAGACTCCACACTAGGTGTGGCGCCCTACCCAGGGCTTGATCCCATTACACCGAGATCAGGACCAGAGCCGAAATCAAGAGTCTGACGTTCAACCAACTGAACCACCGAGGCACCCCAATCATTTTGAATTTAAAAAGATGTTTATTCTTTAAAAAATAATTAAAAATTTAAATGCTCTAACATAAACTCATTAATTATGTAAGAATGGGAGAAGTTTGTTGCTATTAGCTGAACTGGTAATCTGCACAGCCCAATGTTCTGTCTGATATAACTATCATACGAACATTGTGTGTCAACACTTGTTTGCTTCAGTAAAACACCTCCTCAAATTTGCAAACAAAGGAAACAAAAATGTGCTAATATTCACATCTTTTGTTGAATAATCATCTCTTGACTTACTAACAATCTCTTGATCAACTTTTCCTTCAGTTACTGCATCAACTCTTTGCTCCCCTTTTTAGCAAAACTTCTCCTTAGAGTTGTCCATAATGGCTTTCTTCAATTCCACACTTCTCCTTTGATCTTAGATACACTTTAGCCATCCTTTAACCCCAGAGTCCGCCTATAACTGCCTTGTCAAGGCCACTCATGGGGTCCAGACTGATCAGTCTTATGCCATTTCTCATTCTCTCAGTCTAGCCTCGGCATTTAGTCCAGTTTCCCTCTTTTCTTCATGAAACATTTCTTCACTTGATATCTAGGACACCTTATTTTCCTGCTTTCCATCCTACCTGACAATACTGCTGGCTCCTCTTTATGTCTCAGAACTTCAACTCCAACGTTAGAACACACCAGTTATAATTCCCTGAACTGCTAGTCATTTTTGTCTATACTCACTTCCTGGTTCCCCTGTCGGTCCACAGGCTATAAATACCACATATCCATCGATGACTCCCAACTTCACACCTCCAGCCCAGTCCTCTTTTGATTTCCAGGCTTAACCACTCCACTTGGAAGAAGAGCACATAATTCAAAATTAATTGATCCGAAGCCCAACTCCTGATATTCCCCCCAAAACTCCTCCTCCTCTCCTATTCTTCATTATTTCAGTAAATGATATCTCTGTCCTTGCAGTGGTATCGCCAAAACCTTTGAAGCCATCATTGATTTCTCTCACTCACAAAGTCCAAATTGGTCAACAAATCATTTGGTTCTATCTTCAAAATGTATTCAGAAATTGGGGTGCATGGGTGACTCAGTCGGTTAAGTGTCCAACTCTTGATCTTGGCTCAGGTCATGATCTCAGGGTTGAGGTCAGGCCCCGTATTGGGCTCCACCTTTGGTGGGGAGTCAGCTTGAGATTCTCTCTCCCTCCTCCCCTTTTCCTCTCTCTTCCTGTCGCCCTCTCTAAAAAAAAAAGAAAAGTATTCAGAAACATACCACTTTTCATCACCACTATTATTACTGTCTGATCTAAGTAACATCAACTCATCCCACCTGGATTATTACAATAGTCCTCTAACACTATAGTAGGATCGGTCTGTATTAAATAATTTAGATATGTTAGATAATATAAGAAAGTCAGAAAACATCACACCTCTATTCACAACCCAGAGTGTCTTCCCTTCTTAGTCAAAGTCTAAATTCCTTGCCCTGGCTTACAAGAACACCTTCCACTTTCTCTTCCTTATCCTTCTTGCTAGACTCCATGATGTTCCTAAAACTGTCTTGGTGCAGAATTTTAGCTTTATTGTTTCCCCAGCCTGGAATATTCTTCTCCCAGATTGCCACATGGCTCATTCCTTTTCTTCCTTTAAGGCTCTATTCAAATGCCCCCTTCTCAGGAAAGCCTTCACTGATCGCCATATGAAATGCACACTGCTCTCTCCTCCAACACTCCCTGTCTTCTTTCTCTTTTTTTTCTTTTTTAAGATTTTATTTATTTATTTGACAGAGAGAGAGATAGCAGGAGCAGGAACACAAGCCAAGGGAGTGTGAGAGGGAGAAGCAGGCTTCCTACAGAGCAGGGAGCCCGATGTGGGACTATATCCCAGGTCCCTGGGATCATGACCTGACCTGAAGGCAGACGCTTAATGACCGAGCCACCCAGGAGCCCCTCTCCCCGTTTTCTACTTTATTTTTCACCATCTGCCATACTATATATCTTCTTACCTCTCTCCTCTTAAAAACAGATTCCATGAGGGGTGCCTGGGTGGCTCAGTCAGTTAAGCATCCGAAGCTTGATTTCAGCTCAGGTCATGACCTCAGTTTCCTGGGATTGAGACCTGCGTCAGCTTCATGCTCAGCCGAGAGACTGCTCAAGATTCTCTCTCTCTGCCCCTCCTTCCTGCTTTCTCTCTCTCTTTCAAACCCGTAAATAAAATCTTTAAAGAAAATGAAAAAATAAAAATAAATAAACATATATTCCATGGATAAAAAGGGCTTTCCTTTCATTCATTGTCATATCCTCACAGCCTATGTATGATAGCACCAAGCATTTGGCAGGAACTTGATAAATACTTGTTGACTGAATATATAAATAAATGAAAGTTAGAGGCAAAGAGCAGGAGACTTTCTCAATAGTCTAGGTAAGAAATTATGGTGGCCTGAACCAGGGTGATGGCTGTGGAGGTATTGCTAGATTGCAGAGGAAATGCTAACAAAAATCTTGGGATTCCTGTTACCATTATTTTTGTCACTATCCAAGTAGAAATCTGCATTGTACCTGAATGCATCAATATTGGGGGCTCCTTTATGTGAGGCATCCCCCTAAAGGACTTGATCTGCTCTCAATGTGCCAACAACATTCTGATTGTTAGTCTAGAGAAGCAAGGACCAGACCCTGAACTAGGGTTGTCAGATAAAATGCAAGATACACAGATATATTTGTATTTCAGATAAATAAGGAATAAAGTTTAAGTATATCCCAAATATTGCATAGGACATATTTATACTAAATATACAAGTACATATAAATATATATGTATAAATATTGTATGCATACTATATATACACGATATAATATATGCATTAGATGTATACACATACATATATCCAAATATTGCATGAGACATATTTATACTAAACACATCTATTTATATACTACACAATATATATGTATTTATAATATATTTTATATATCTATGTATATATATTTATATCAAATATATAATGTATATGTATATTTAGTATAAATATGTCCCATGCATATTGAATGTGTGTGTGTGTGTGTGTGGTGTTTACATCAAATTAAATCAAACCATCTTTTCAAATTTAACTTTGTGTATTGTTTGTTTCTTTATAGCTAAAGATGGCAGTCCGAATCTGGACTACTAAAAATTCTTTGAAGTAATGAATGTTACTTTGAGTATTCTTTGGGGAAAAAATTCTAGCTTTTTGTTAGTAATAATAAACTGAATGAGCCCTATTTTTTCATCTCAAACATCTATTTTACTTTGCAGTGATAGGGGCTATGAAAGTTCAGAGCCATAGTTTAATTGTCTTTAAGTTCACTTATTATCCTTGTGTCACTAAAGAATAATTTTCAGCCAATAACAATAGGAAAATAGAAAATTATCTATCTTTATAATCTAGTTAATTAATATTACTTTGCACCTAGTAAAATTAGGCTTATTTCACAATTCTCTCAAGAATGTTTGTCTAATAGTCTGCCCCTGACTCAATCTAAACTTTTCAACAAAAGGGGGCCAGACCTGAGCTCTGCTCTGCCCCTCCCCCCGCTCCTCCTCCCGACCCCCAACTCTGTAAGGTTGATGCCATGCACAAATCACATGTTATATCATGGTCTCAGGATCCTGCCTGGAGTCAGCAGTGAATGGACTTCTTCCATTTTACCAATGTGTTCCCTGGTCCTTTAACTCCTACATTTGACCAGAGCTCAGTAATAGGTGAAGAAAAGTCACAGAGAAAGGAGAGGAGCAGAGCAGTCTTAATCATATGAGCATAAGTAAAAAAGAATTCAAAACAGAGTGTCTTGGATAGAAAGGTCAGCTCCTACATTTACATAACTCTTATAGATTAAAAATTAAATTATAGATTAAAAAATATTATCTCAAATGTTATCTCATTCACATTTTATTTGTCTAGTTATTATTTATTTTTAACAAATGTAAACATTGAGGTTCATGTAAGGAAATGTTGAATAACAAGGTAGGTGGGCCTTAAGTTGCAGAAATACAGTGAGTGATCTAATTCAAGTCCAGATGCTTCACCTTCTCCACCAGAGGCCTCTTTAGTTCTGAGTAAAAAAGGAGGAAACTCTAAAAAACAATGTCCCTTTGGGTCACCTGGGTGGCTCAGTAGGTTAAGCATCTGCCTTCGGCTCAGGTCATGATCTCAGGGTCCTGGAATTGAGCCCAGTGTCAGGCTCCTTCCTCAGTGGGGAGTCTGCTTTTCCCTCACCCTCTGATCCTCCCCCCTCCCCCGCCCATGTTCTCTACCTCTCTCTCTCTCTCTCAAATAAATAAAAAAAATCTTAAAAAAAAAAAAAAGCAATGTCCCTTCAATCTAAAGGAATTCTGGATGAATAGAAACTGAAAGCAACCCCAAACTTAAAACAAAACCCCATTTGTGTCTTTTAAGCAAATGTTCTTTTGGGGAAAAAAAAGATGGAAAGAAAATTAAAAAATGAACTTAAATAGGTCAAAGACTTAAATCTGTATTCAAAATTTATTATATCTTACATAATCACACTAAGGGAGTAGCATCCAGGGTGTATTTGGGGACCAATGGGTGTTATAATCTGTCCTTATCCTATATATTTAAGCAAATCTTTTCCCACCAATCCTATTTAATTTTCAGTAATTCTTTAATTGGTTTTTCCTTCGTTAGAATGTCACTTTATCTTAAAATGCTTGTATACCACCTTGTTCACAATAGTTCCTCAAGACAAATTTCTCTATTGATGAATAAATTAGAAAAGTCACTATGCCTTTGTGAGAAATCACTTCTCTGTGCAAGTTATTTTCTCAGCACTCTGTGCTACTGTAACTCTTTTGTTCAGTTCTTCTTCTTTTTTTATTAATTTAATTTTATGATGTTATGTTAATCACCATACATTATATCATTGGTTCTTGATGTAGTGATCCATGACTCATTGTTTGTGCATAACGCCCAGTGCTCCATGCAGAACGTGCCCTCTTCAGTACCCATCACCAGGTTAACCCATCCCCCCCCTCCCCTCTAGAACCCTCAGTTTGTTTCTCAGAGTCCATCGTCTCTCATGGTTCGTCTCCCCCTCCGATTTCCCCCCCTTCATTTTTCCCTTCCTACTATCTTCTTTTTTTTTTTTTAACATACAATGTATTATTTGTTTCAGAGGTACAGGTCTGATTCATCAGTCTTACACAGTTCACAGCACTTTTGTTCAGTTCTTCTTAATTGCGTGTGTTGGCTCCATCTGAAATGTGCTCTCAATCTTTCTCTTCCTGTCAAAATACTACCCATCCTTTAAATTCTTGCTCAAATGTCATCGGTGCTCTGAAGCCTTCACTGATATTTTCAGTGTACACTGTTCAATCCTATTTCTAAACTTGTGTCACCTATAGAATTTAACATTTAATTATATACCATCTCCTTTTATTCCTACTTTCTTCAAGATTAATGACGCCTTGAAATCAGAACATCCGTTTCATTCTCTTCCACTTAGTTCAAGTATCTATCAAAACACTTAATGATTTATTGATGATATGAGTAGAAATAATGGTTGTTAACATCTACTAAGTGAACAAGCAAGTAGCTGGACCAGTGAAGAGCACAAGAATTCAGAGACTAGTAATAAGGAGCTGACCCTGTTGGGTCAGTGCCTTGACTATAATATTAAGAGTCGAAAAAAAGCCTAGTGCTGTGCACATAATAAGTACTGAATAAATATTTATGGAAGTCATATATTAATAAATTAAGCCCAAATTTATGCCCATGCTTAATTAAGTGCCTGTTAACAACTTCAACAGCATTCACCTTAGAGCCATTTGAAAAGTGAAATCACTACTTTTATTTTCCAGTCTCTTGTTTTGACCACATAAATAAGCTTCATCTAGATGATTTGAAAAATATATGTGATCATTGTTAGGCTTGGTATCAGCCTTTTATATCAAAAGCCATTAGAAGCAATAAAAATATTTTAATAAAAATTGTCATATATTGGCAAAACTGAAATTGTGTGAAAATATGTAGAAGTAATAATTAAATAAAAATATTGACAAGGATCAATACAAGACAAGGATCAGGACACAGAACTGTCCTGGTTAAGGGCACCTGGGTGGCTCAGTCAGGTAAGCATCTGCCTTCAGCTCAGGTCATGATCCCAGGGTCCTGGGATTGAGCCCTACATCGGGCTCCCTGCTCAGTGGGGAGTCCGCTTCTCTCGCTCTCCCTCTACCCCTCCCCCACTGCTTGTACTCTCTCTCTCTCACATGCTTTCTCTCTCTCTCTCAAATAAATAAAATATTTTAAAAAAGAATTATCTTAGTTAAGCACTTTAGAACATCAACCATAACAGCATTTTTAAATGAACACCAGGTCACAATGATCAGTTATCAGTACGCACCAGAGATAAGGTTGCAGATGCAAATTAAAACAGTAGGAGACATGGGACTAAATGGGAAATGCAGCAGTAACCAAGACATTTCATTAAATCATTCATATTAGCTAGACTTTGAGTCATTTGCCTTTTTTTCTTTTTTAAAAAAAGGTAGTAATTGCTCTGCAGCTGCATTGCTCCCAACAAAGCAATGTGGCTAACTTTTTCAGAACTAGTGAAACATAAGCTGAAATAATCTTCTTTCAAATGGATCTCTCCATATCTGGAAAATCTTCCTAATTACCATGGTTATGCCCCTTGACTGTTACATCACCATTCCAAGATTGAGTTATCTCAATCTCATTGATGTATTGCTCACTTATTCTTTCAAAATTATTTGAATCAATAATATACACAGAGTTATCCTTCATCCTCTACAATTTCATGCCAGGGACTTTGGTGAGGACTCACTCCACTTCCTGAACATCTAGTATCTATCACTTATAGGTGACATACCTGCTCTTAGGACACAGCCCACAATCTTCTTCAAGCTCTCTGTCTTTTTGAGTATTTCCTGTAGGCAATATTTAAAACTGCATCTTTAATGTTAAGCAAAATGTGAAGCATTATGAAATCATTGCTTTCCCCTTATACCATATTCCAGATAACACCATAATTCCAGATGAGCTGGGTGCAGGATGTCCAAAACCCAACATTTCCAGACACTAACCCTACTTTCTCAGACTGTGCATCACAGTTGTGTGTAGTGGAACAACAATCACAGCGCTTATACGTCACTTTGCAGTTTACAATACATGTTCACCTATATGACATTTGCACCAGAATACATTAGCAAGGTTTAGCTGAGTTCAGAATTCCAAAATAACAATTTATCACAAGTATAAAATGACTGTGGAACACTTCAGATTTTTAAACAAGGAAAAAGGGGGGGATTGTGCAACTATGCATGAATTTGCCCTATATCAGCCACATTTTTATAAATGACCCCTTTGCAAACACCGTGGATATCATCTTTTGGATGTTCTCATCAGAATTACCTGTGTTGCATATAAAAATATGGAATCTTGGGCTCTGTCTCATATCTCTGGAGTCACATTCTGCATGCAAGTGAGAGAGGATGGGTTTCCCAAATTGGATATTTTTACTAATCTCCATTAGTTCATTCCGAGGCACATAGTTGATGGTAAAATTTTGGCACTTGAAAGATTTTATTTTATGGAAGCAAATACTTTTTATACCTTAAAAGCCTTAAGCCTGGAGCAAATTAGTTGACACCTATTCCTTAGAAGTAGCCGATAAATAACAGGAAAATAGACTGACTTCATTAGTATGGTAAACCATCCATGGGCTAGATTGTGCTTAATTGCTATTTTTACTAGAGATACCTAACTATTTCATTCTTGGTATGAAACACTTTTCCAAAATTACATAAGCCTCAGTCAATTATATTTACTTGTTAATTTGGCCTGCCTCGGTTTTTCTCTCCTTTCCTTTCTTAATAGCGGCTTTTCATTGAACTTGAAATAAGTGCCCCCAAAAACTCTAATCTGTGCAGTCTTTTGAAGAAGTCACATTACTTGGTGCTAATTTACTTCAGTTACTTCATTAAATGACTCAGGGCTTTCAAATAACTTTGGTAAGTGCTTTTTCCTCCTAAATACTGATATCACTCAGTGTAGATGAATCCAACTATGCTTGTCCATTTCAAGTCACATAGATAATTATTTTCGCTGTGTAAGTTAGTAGAGATCATAATTGTATGGGATGCTTTTAATTAGGAGATTGGAATTCATATACATCCACATATCCTTATAACTGTCTGTTAAAATCAAAATGTTTTTTGACCTGTTTAGTCCTTAGAACCGAAGATCTAAAAGTATATAAATAAATATCTCACCCAGAATGGTGAATTCTACTAATAGGCCTGCTTTCAGTCCAGGACACTGATATCTTTTTTTTAGGATGTATTTATTTTAGAGAGAGAGATAGAGAGAGAGAGCACATGCACACAGGAGCAGAGTAGGGAGGGGCCAAAGGAAGAGAGAGAATCTCAAGCAAACTCCCTGCTGAGTGCAGAGCCTGACATAGGGCTCCATCCCAGGACCCTGAGATCATGGCCTTAGTCAAAATCAAGAGTCAGACACTCAACCGACTATCCACGCAGGTACCCCATCAGCACAGGACACTGATGTCTCACTGAACAATTGAGGCCACTGGAAATCACCTTCCATCTTGTACTCCCTGTCTACACACACACACACACGCACAAACACACACACACAGACACACACAAACACTACTTTCAGTAGAAGTGCTTCAAACAGTGTTTCAGACTGTTTTAATAATCAGTTTACAAATGGTCTCTGACTCCTAGGAAAAAAATTATTCTGTCTTCCCTTTTCCTGACTGCCACCTCCTTCATCAACCTGCGTTATTTCCTGCTAGTTTTCTTCATGATGATGCCTAATCTCCCTCACCAAAACGACTGTCTCTAGTACTCCCAGATTTCTCACACTTCCTTGTACCTTGTCTTCCTCTTTGTCTAATGCTGTTTCAGACCACTTGACCTATGTTCTCATAGTTCTCCAGAGACTTCTTTTCTTTCTGCTCAGAAAAGGGCTCCTCTGCCTATGCTATAGGTACTAGAGTGCTGGTGCTATTTCCAACAAATTTTGTTTCTCTGTTATTTTTTCTTTTTCTTTCCTGAAGTGCAAAATCAACGAGCAAAGATCAAGGGCAAGTGATGTTTCTTCCAGATGTAGGACAGAACCAAGGCTGGTCTCAATATACTTGAGGTTCAATATAGCTCTCTGTGTTTCCTGGGAGGGGTCTGGGAGGATGGGAGATGCCTTTTCAATTTTGTGGAGTATTTTTAAGTATTTTTAATTTAAGATTAAGATTCATTTAAGGTTACACTAAGTCAAAATATAAACTCAAATGCTATTTTTGTTAGCTCAATTACATCTTGCAAATATTTTGCTGTTCCTTGCAAGTTTAGGGAATATGGTTTTTTTTTCCTTCACCCTCCCAACAAGGGTTTTTATATTTGTAGCTCACTTAACACAAGATGTCTGAATATAGGGATGAAATATTATATAAAGTAGTCTCTCTGATTGATTTCAGCTAGATTCTAGTAAGAGAGTTCCTGAGACTATCACCTCTGGAACTCAAGAGCTTCCAGGTAAATGCCATTGTGTAATGAGACTTTTTGTATCTGATTCCCAGATCTCCCTCCTACTACCTAAAACCTGTAAGCATCAGATATAAAGTCAATTAATGCAGACTTCTTATATTACTATTGTATTTAGATACAAATGATGTATTTGTAATAATAGTGTAAGGTAAATGCAGCCTGAACACTACACACCTGGTCATCAGCAGTCCAGCCAACTCCTAGTATGGACTCTTTCATTAAGAGTCATACCAAACCCAGCGGGTCCTGTAAGGGAACTGGGCCAGGACAGGCAGGGGCATGTGGGTGGATTCTTTCTGGGTCAGAATGGACAACAGGACGAATGCTCACTGTGCAACTCCTGCTCATGTTAGAAACCATTGATGGGATTTTTTTTCTTTCCTTTGGCCTGTGAACAAAGGATTCTGCTTTCTGAGGGCAACACACCAGCCATTCCTAGCCATCTGTGTGAATGTTAATCTCCTTGGAGTGAGGGAGATCACTAACTTCCAAAACCTTTCTTTGGCCAGAGGTTCCCCTTTCTCATGTCTACTTCTCTTGGGAGCAATAGGAGGTGACATGAATGTTAGCTTTGTTCTAATTCATATCCCGAGTCTGTGACACTATGTGAAAAGTTGCTTCATCTAAAGAGAAAGAAGTTATTTAGTTTTATGTCTGAATCTGAAAAGTTAGTTTCTCTTGAGACTGAAAGGTGTTTACATTCTTCTTTTTATTTAGTCAAAAGCCAATGCACATTAACAACACCGTGAGATAATAGAAAATATGTATTTTTCTCAGCTCCCAGTTCGTGGCACAGAGCTCCTAAGACCTTTATAACTTCTTAAGTGATAAGAATCCTAGGAGCATCTCTTGTTCTTATACTGGTCTTTGACCTTTGTTCCTGACACAGAGCTTCTGAAATCCTTGTAGTTTCCCAGGTTATTAAGAATGTCTTTTGTGCTAGGGTGCCTGGGTGGCTCAGTTGGTTGAGCCACTGCCTTCGGCTCACGTCATGATCCTGGAGTCCCGGAATCGATTCCCGCATCCAGCTCCCTGCTCGGCAGGGCGTCTGCTTCTCCCTCTGACCCAACACCATCTCATGCTCTCTCTCTCTCTCTCTCTCTCTCATTCTTTCTCTCAAATAAATAAATAAAATCTTAAAAAAAATGAATGTCTTTTGTGCTAGTGAGGCAATTCTGGCTGGGTTCCTGGATGGCTCCTGGATGAGAGCTAATCATGGGAAAGACCAAGCTATCATCAGGAGCTGAGAATTTTCAGCCCACCTCACATTCTCTTCAGAAGGGAGAAGGGCTAAAGATGATTGATCACGCCTACATGATGAAGCCTCCGTAAAATCCCCAAAAAAGGAAGTTTGGAGAGCTTCCACATTGGTGAACAGTGGGATGAGTGGGGACAGTGCCATGCCTGGACAGGGCAAGAAACTCCTGTACCTCTTTCCACATACCTTGCTCTACACATCCCTTCCATGTGGATGTTCATCTATATCCTTTATCATATCCTTTAATAATAAACTGGTAAATGTAAGTGTTTTGCTGTGTTCTGTGAGCCACTCCAGCAAATTAAGTGAGCCCAAGGAGAGAGGTATGGGAACCTCTGAGTTATAGCTTATGGGTCAGAAGTATAGGTAACAGGCTGGGCTTATGATTGCCATCTGAAGTGAGGTGAAGTTAGTCTTGGGGGACCGAACACTTAACCTATGGAATCTGACACTATTTCCAGGTAGATAGTGTCACAATTCATTTGAATTGTAGGACACCCAGCTAGTGTCACAAAAATTGCTTGACGTGAGGAAAACCTCCACGTATTTGGACCAGAGTGTCAGAAGTGAAGGGTTCTGTATGAATAGTAAAGGAGACTCTGAGGATAAAGATCCATAACAGGTAAAAACTGGGTTTTTCCTTATGTAGGAAGGAAAAAAACCTGAGTTTTTCTCTGTTACCCATGATAGGGAGCAGCAGCTGTGCTTTAGTCAGTGTCTAAAGGTAGAAGTTATCGAATGGCATTTAGTTATAGATAACGCCTGGGAAGTTGGTTCACTTGATGCATAAGGAAATACAAACTAAAGAAAAAGACAAAATAGTCTCTCCTTTAGTCACTGTTATCTATAATAACCAAAAGTAAAAGAACATGCCGAGTTGGATCTTGATGCTAGACAAACTCAGATTTCAGTGAGTCTGAGCTTCAGTCACTAGACTCAAAAGTCACTCGCCAATGGTAAAACTTGTGCTGGGATAATAGAAAGTACTTCTGAGATCTCTGGTCACCAAGATGGTATTCAAAGTTGGGGTTGGGGAGGACAAACCAAGAAACTATTGGAACCAGAGTATAATATGAAAGAGGTATTCCATTTTATGAATCAGTATCATCAGCTTCCTGAGGAACCTTCACTGAAATGGATTGTGATAGTGACAAATTTGGGGGCTGTGAGTTTGGTTTTAAATGCTGCAGGGTGGAAGAGCATATTTGGGTTGATATAAGACCCACCTCTCACTACTGAATAATCACAGATGTCTATATGTGATCTAGACACATGGGAGGTTTTCCTGAGGGAACAACCAGTTTGGCAGACTGGTTAAAAGTCACTGGAAGGTCTGTTTAATCTCAGAAAGAGGACCATCCATTTCTACCTATGAATGCAAAGTAGAATAACCAAGAGGAAGCAACTGATATACTTTGTTTATAAGCCATGTGGGACTGGCTTTATGATGAGTGGGATATTCATCTGCTGAATATGTCCGTTATCCATCTCATGACAAAGCTATAGTTAAGGGGGTTCCATTCAAGTGGACACCCTATATAACCTCACTGTTGCAAAACCAAAGGACAGTTGGCAAAGTCTTATAGAATTTGCTATTTCTGCTTCCCCTCATGGGTCTTAGAGATGCTAACAAAACCTTAGGTTAATAAGCAGGAGAATGAGGAAAGACAGAGGAGAGAATTAAGACACTGGTCATTGCAGACTGGGAATTTTTAAACAGTTATTAAAGAATAAGATAAATCAAGCAAATAGTGATCGAAATGAAACGAAGGTGAACAAGGAAGAAGAGAGTCATGAGATTCTCCTCAGGAGGGGAATATTTTTAGGTAGTTTTTAAGAAATGGGATGAATAAGGGGCACTTGTGTGGCTCAGTCGGTTAAGCATCTGCCTTCAGCTCAGGTCATGATCCCAGGGTTCTGGGATCAAGCACAACATCGTGCTCCCTGCTCAACAGAGAATCTGTTTCTCTCTCTGCCTCTTCCCTGCTCTCTCTCTCTCTCAAGTAAATAAATAAATCTTTAAAAAAAAAAAAAGAGGGTCGCCTGGGTGGCTCAGTCGTTAAGCGTCTGCCTTCGGCTCAGGTCATGATCCCAGGGTCCTGGGATGGAGCCCCACATCGGGCTCCCTGCTCGGCAGGAAGCCTGCTTCTCCCTCTCCCACTCCCCCTGCTTGTGTTCCCTCCCTCGCTGTCTCTCTCTCTCTGTCAAATAAATAAATAAAATCTTTAAAAAAAATAAAATTAAAATAAAAAAAAGAAATGGGATGAATAAAATGGACATCGACAGGATTGGAACGAAGGTTTTTAGTACAACACTACCAAAAGGTAGGTGGACAGAGGGACTCCCTGTTGGCACCCCGATATTAAAGTGACCCAAATAAGTCCATTCTACTTCTCACAGTTCAGAAAAAAATTTAAAGCCTGAGACAGAGAAAAGTTATGGGAAACCTGACCAACAATTGCTTATACTTGTGGCAAGCTGATTACTCAAGTTCAAGATTGACAAAAGGCCAGGGTCCATTGACTTAACCCCTCATTGGGGATGCAAAGTCTTTTTCACAGGGTAAGTAACATGGTCAGGGGTGCAAAAGAGTCTTTTCCAGCACTCCTTGATACAGCAGTCCATGTGCTGTGGTACTATAATCCATTGGTGAAGCCTTGACAGGGGCTACAGTTAGACTGAAAGAACATAAAAATGTGAAAGCCAGTAAGACAATGAAAGTTGGAATGTTCAAACAGGCTTTGTGTGAAGTGGTTGTGTCTCTTTTACCGGAATGGCTTATGAGAATGGATATCATGTCCTGCTGGGGAACTCCCCCTACCTAGCATGGTGAAACCAAAACCTGTTGACGGAATCCTAATAGAGGCTACAGTAAGGAACATAAGAGTTGATGGAGTTACCGTGAAAGTTTGTGAGAGAATTGGTATGTTTGAACAGGCTTGATTGCCTGATTGTATTTTGGGGATAGACATTGTGCCTGACCGTAGAACATTTCCCATACCTAATGTTGTAAAACAGAAGGCATGTAAATTCATTCTTCAAGCAATATTAATTGGACATGCTTAATGGGAACCAGTAATATTGCCTGAGCCCACACAGTGTGGAATCGGAGCTGGAGTTCAGGTAGGGACCAATTCTCTGTGTGACAGCCCTCTGTGCGGGGCTTATGGTAAAAGCTTATGGTAAAAGCCTTCTCAGCAATGACTAATGGAATTTTGAACTGGAGAATTTCCATTTGAAGGGTATGTACTACCCTGCTATCAGACATTAGTTGATGAATGAAGGATATAAAATGATCTTAAAGCCTAAAATATCCATAATGTTGAGGGTGACATCAGAGGGGGATGGCAATGCCCAGAAGACTTCCATTAATAGAAATCACTTATATAGGATCATGCTGCCTGGGAAATGCAGGAAGGAGATACTCATGAGCAGGGAGTCTCTTTTCCCCCAGGACTGACCCTGGAACTGTGTAAGGAACCACTGCATTCTCCTGTCACTTAGTGCTCTACAAACAGCTCTCAACTCACCAACACAGAGCTGCTTGGTTTGTAGATGGCAATTCCACTGTGAATGGACAACATCCTGTTTGCAAGGCCACCATTCTGAATGAAGAAGGCAGAAACAAATCAGCTCAGTGGGCTGAATTATATGCTGTTTTCCTAGTAGTGATGGAAGAATGCACTGAAAAAAAGTCTCTATGTTTGGGTTTGTACTGATGACTGGGCAGTGGCCAATGGCCTGGCCGAATGTTCTGGCAGGAGGGCAATGGAAACCTGGCCAATTAAAGGGATATTCATACGAGGCCCAACCCTATGGAAATCACTGTGGGAATCTGAGGGGCACATTAGAGTCAGACATGACAATGCCCATCATAAGATTCTCCTAGGTTTAGAAGATGATTGAAATCAACAAGCAGATATTCCTGTGTGCTCATCTAAGGTGGCCACCCGGGTCCACAAAATGAATAGATGTGTGAGTGCTGCAGCAGTGCAGCATCCTTTTGCACCCTCTGTGCAAAAGGTGCCAGTAAGAACTGTTCCCCAGCAAAAGGGACTGCCACTGCAGATGACTATGTGGCAGGTTCTCTGGTGGGGAGGCCCTGACCATAGCTGGTGAGTGAGAGTAATGCTGGTGGCCCTGGGGACTACAAATAGGCCCTGACGGGAATAGACATTGACTCTATATTGGGTTTTGCTTACCTTGTGGTGGATGTTAATACTCAGAATCCTATAAAAGAACCTGAGCCGAAGATACCGCATCAATTTGGATCACTGACCATTATTTCTTTACACGAATGGACACATTTTACAGTTTATTGTATCCAGCAAAGGTCAGAAAGATACCCTCCTCAGAGGAGAAGTTTTATAGAGAATTGGAATGGCCAATGGAAACATTAGCTGTGTAAAAAGGAGGAGATAAAGGCATGAAGGGCTGGCTCATACACCTTTATGAGTGTGTGCTAACACTCAACATGAGCATGACTTTAAAAATGCACACACACACACACACACACATACACCAAGATAGATTCCTGTTTTTCCAGTGGGTCCAAGGAAGAGAAGGTGGGAAAGATGCCTGTATACTTTCTTCACCACATCACCTCAATTTTTTCTCCCTATTGCAGTGGTCATAGGATGAGGGCTGCAACTACAAGAGCTGGAACAGGGATGATTCCAAATGAGAAATTACAACTGAACTTTAAACCTCTTGTCAGAATGCGTAAGGGCCTGGTGGGGCAGGATATGCCTTCCCCACAGCTGGCAAGACTGGGGCTAACACCTTGCCTGGTAGCAAAGACAGCACACTAGTTCTGCACCTGGGTAACCTTACTCAATGTGAACAGCAGCGGCTTGAGGGGAAAGCGCTGGCCCTATTAGCATCGCTGCCAGAAATCTAGACCAGCACAGAGGCCAGACCTGAAATCTTCTCCAAACTTGGAAAAGTTTGGCTATAAATGGAGAGAAGGAGGAAAAATAGCAAAGGGTAAAGAAATGAATGAAGATTTTATTTATTTATTTGAGAGTGAGAGAGGCAGCAAGAGAGGGAACACAAGCAGAGGGAATGGGAGAGGGAGAAGCAGGCTTCCCACTGAGCAGGGAGCCCGATGCGGGGCTCGATCCTAGGACCCCGGGACCATGACCTGAGCTGAAGGTAGACGTTTAACAACTGAGCCACCCAGGCGCCCCAGAGTTTCTCATTTTTAGATGCCATGTCCAGGAGAGGAGTTAAATAAATATTTATTAAATTGAACAGAATGTACTCGGGACCAGACAGATGACTTGCAGCATTTCCATTCCTACTCAAACAGAAGACTCACAGTGCAAAACACAAAACCTCCTCTCTACATTTTCAATCATTCTCCTTCATAAGGACAAAATAATCTCAGATTAAAGTGAAGTTTATTTATATTCATATAGAAGTGATATACAATCCTCCCTTCCCCCCCCCAAAAAAAAGACTAGTTCTGTATGATTGCAGTAGCATCTAATCAGTTACAATTTGTGTGGTTTCTTGTTTCTTTTTTCCAGAATGCTATCTACATTTACATGATCAGCATGATACATATAAAAATACATGTTAATGTGAACTCAATCTGAATGATACCAAGTGTTACGAGTTTTATGGAGCTGATTCACCAGGTGGGAGTGCTTGATTTTTTTTCCCCTTGCAAAATTTTTAAAAACATTTTGGAATTTAGGAGCTAGTGAGAAGCTTAATTAAAGTGAAGCAGAAAAAAAAAAAAAGTCTTTGAAGGAGTGATCTTAAGATACCTAAATTTCAGTAAGTCATTCTACCAAATAATTATGTGCTGAAGGAATTTTCAAGCTTTCTAATGTTTGTTTCATATCTTTATTCTTTTTTCCCCCTCTGTCTGATTCCCGGATTTAAATTCCTTTTGAAGCCTGGAAGGAAATTGTTGGATTTACTTTCTCTCCCACTTTGAGTTTTTTGAACTAACATTTCTAATCAAGATTCTATCTCATGGAATAATATGTGAGGTCAACATTAGAAACTGTCCCCAGTACTGATTTTCCGTTTCTCCTTTCCCCTCTCCCTTTGGCAATAGGGTCTCCTGGACACGCATCTGTGAGGATTAAAAGTACTTTTCTCGGTCTCCTTTGCAATGAGATGTGGCCATGTGACTAAGTTCAGAACAAGGGGATGTGGGTGGAAGCGAGAGGTGCAATGAAATATCTGGACCTGATTTTTTTTTTTTTTTTTCCTGGTCTTATGTGGCTGCTATCTTACTTTGGCCATGCAAAAGGAAGAACAGCCTTAGGAAAAGTTGGATCAATAAAACGGAAGAAATCTGCATTCTTGAGGGACCATGGTACCCTACTGAGCTGGACCAATCATCTTTAGATTTATGTATAACAGGAATAAACTTTAACCATATTTAGGACACTTCATTTTTAAATCTGTTTGTTAAAGTAGTTTAGCCTTTGATCTACCTGATACAATTTATCAGAATCCATAGCATTAGTAATATAAATAGATGGCTTTTACTTTGCTGTGTTAGCTGACTCTTCTGGCTTGGGTTCCAGGCCCAAGATACTGCTCTCATCACATAAATCCCAGTCACCTACTCCAGGATAGGCTTTACTAACTGAAATCCAAGGCAATTCTTGATTTCTTCTACTTTTAAGTTCTTTCTTATTATTATTTGTTTCTTATTTCAATGATATGCTAAATTAATTAATTGAAATCTCATAGGCAGTGTATTTCTCCATACTTGGAACTTCAGAATAAGGACTCTTAAACCTTCCCTGATTAAGAGATTTTAACTTTGTTTTCATATGAATGCCAAAAATGTTTAAAAAAACACATTGTGGTTGTCATAGTAACTGTTCACAGCACCCATCCATAGAGCAGGTTGTATTAGATGCATTGGGTTTAGTATTCTGGTCTTTTAGTAGCTGTTCATAGGGAGTAGTTGTGTGGATTTCACCCTGTAAGAGCTCCTTTTTCAGAAGAACCTTGAGACTCATTGCCGATTGGTTTTCTCCTTAGTTTGATTACTTGTTCCAGTTTACAACCGATCAATAATATTTGTTGAATGCATGAATAAATAAGTAAATAAGCTTACATGGTTACCTTTAAAGGATAAAGTTTTGCTAAGTGGTTAGGAAAAAGTTTTCCACCATGACATGAGATGACAGGCAACTTCCAACTTTCCATTTGCCACCTAACAGCAAGATATTCCTTATGTCCTAAGATTTTCTTCTGTGAGCATAGTTTTGTGAAGTTTAAATTAAATCTTAACAAGAAAATCTCAGTTAACATAACAGAAAGGCACTGCATGAGGAAGCGGAGGAAAGCCATTAACATCGTTGTCAAAATAGATGTTTTTGGCCCTAGTGGAAAAGGTGAATATATCACCTGTATTAATCTCATACTTTCCGGAATTGAATGTTGGTATAACGTTTTAAAATTCATATATTTTTCATAAGTTATTTACTATCCAATTTAGTGATATTGTAAAGAAGGACACTGATATTTTGCTGAGCCTCTTGAAAGGATCTTCTGCTGGTTTTTTTTCTTTAATTTATATGAAGAAATTATTCTGATTGAAGTGTTTAATGACATCCCAATTTTTAGCATCTTATTCTTTTGAGGTAGGTTTAGTGACATTAATATTCTTCACACTCTTTAGCGGTTGAAAGGTCACATAATGCCCCTTGAACTCTAAATGCTTCCATGTATATTTCATAAAGACAAGGATATTCTCTTAACTACAAAACTGCACAAACTTAAACTTTCAAAATCAGAAAGGTAGCATTAGTGTAGTACTACTACCTAACTTAAGAATTTATTCAAATTTTTCCAATTATCACAATGTTTTTTATTTTTATTTATTTTAAAGATTTTATTTACTTGAGAGAGAGCATGTGCTTGAGTGCATGAGTTGGGGGGAAGGAGCAGAGGGAGAGGGAGAAGCAGGCTCCCAGCTGAGCAGGGAGCCGGATGTGGGGCTTGATCTCAGGACCTGGGACCATGACCTGAGCCAAAGGCAGATGCTTAACTTACTGAGCCACCCAGGTGCCCCAATAATGTATTTTTATGAAAGAAAAACAATTCTGGTCCAGGATCCAGTCCAATATCACACATTAGATTTAATTGTTCAATCTTTAAGCTCCTTTGAAACAGAGCAGTTCACAGATTTTCTTTGATTTCCATAACTTGGACAAATATGACTAATGCAGAGCAATTATTTTGTAAATGTTCCTCAGTTTGAGCAAGTCTGATTTTCCGCATAATTACGTAGAGCTATGCTTATTTGGACAGTAATACCGAAGAGATGTGTCTTTCTTTGTGCACCCAAGAAAGGCAGCACTCCTATAGATTTGACCTATTGCTGAAGAGGAAGCTGTTAATTTTGATTACTTGCTAAGGTGGTACCTGCTACATTTTCCCACTATAAAGCTGCTATTCTTCCCTTTGCAAATAATTATTTTTTATTGTTTGTTACTTATTTTATTATTATTTAGTATTACTGTTATTATTTATAAGGCAGAGCTTTTCTTTCTCACCGTATTTTCATTTATATCAGTATGGAGTTATAGACTTTTATTTTCTTGAATGAGTTATATCCATTATTATCACTATCTGGGAATTCAAATGGTTCCAGCTTTGCCCGCAGAATCCCCTTCAAGCAGATCCTTGGGCCTTTTTGATATGCTGTCAACATTTTTTGAGTAGATCTTTATATTCCAGGATATTCCAGGCCCATTTTGTCCTTTACCTGTGCCAGCCTGGAGTCAGCCATCTCTCCAAGTGGTCTTGGTTTCTTGTAGTGGAGAATGGTTCAGAAGCCACCATGTGAGTGGTAGGTATGCCTGATGTTCCTGGAGAGACGTTGACTACAGGATCTTTCAGCAGAGAGCTAACAGTTCTATGCTTCTCTCTCTCTCTCCAACATCTAGTATTTCTACGTCACCTTTGTATCTCTCTGTGTCTTGAATACATGCTGATACTTCCAGTGCCAACCCAACGTCACAGAGTTTATTCTAGCTTTCCCTCTTTACATATACATTTCTCTCATCTCTTGACAGTGAAATCTGGCTCCCATTTTCCTCAATATATTTACTTGTTTGCTCAAATCTAGAATACACTGAAAGTAGTATCAAAACTGCCAGCCTTTCTCACTGCAAAATCAAACCTACTAACTAGAGTTCAATATTTGCTTATAATTCTTTGTCTTTACCCTAAGGATATAAATCAAAATGCTTTTTCAATATTACTTAGCTTAGTTTGGCTCTTGCTTTACCTCTTCACTGTGGTTATATTTTCATTTCAAACTGAGTTAGATTTATTCCTTTCTGTTAGTATTTAATATTAGAATTTTCTCCACCTTGGTTGATATATTATTGTTGGTGGTGGCAGTAGTTATTACATAAAACATTAAAATGGGTCCAAAATCCATTACACTTACTATAACGTGTACTCAGGAAAGTTTCCTCCATCCCTCACATCCCCCCTTTCTTATTCTCAGTTCCTTTCTGCTCAGTTTTCACTCCGCATCGTTTATACCGCATTTCAAGCCACTGATAGAATTTTATATGTTCCCTCCATTCTTACACAAAATTTGTTACTATGGTACTTTTTTTCATTTTGCTCTTTTCTATTTACTATATCCTAAGAACTATGCCATATATGTTCCTACATATTCCCCTTATTTTGTTTTATGGTTACATAGCGTTCCTTTCTATTATAGCTTATTCAATCACTCTTCTGTATTTCAGTATTTAGGTTTTTGCCCAAAGTTTGCAATTCTATATAATACTACCATAAATAACTGCCTTTCTAAACTTTTGAATTGTTGAATATGGAACATCAAGACAAATTCTGAAAAATTAAATTGCTGAATTAAGAAGGAAAATGTACATGCCATGTGTTACATATTGCCAGATTCTTCTCCATAAAGCGTGTACCAATTTTCTTTCCACCAGCAGTGCGCATGCCTATTTCCCCACAGCTAAGCCAACAGACAGGGTTGTCAAATTCTTAACATTTTTACCAATGTGGTAGGGGAGAAATTATATCACAGGGTAGTTGTATTTTCATAAACTTAAAGACTGTTTTTATATTTTTGTAACATGTTCATTTTTTTGCCTATTTTTGTATTAAATTTTTATTTTATTTTGTTTTCCTCAAGCTTTAAGAATTCTTTGTGTACTATGGACATTAGCTCAATATTTGTGTATACAGATATTTTATCTCTGTCATTTGTCTTTCAGTTTTCCTTTGTTTAGATTGTTTTTCTTTTCTTTTCTTTTGTTTATACAGTGCAAAGGTAAGGTTTTTGGTAGTTGAATGTATTTTTATTGCATTTGAATTTTCAGTCCTTGTTAGAAAAGCTTTCCTTGTACTCAGGTCATATAGGAATTCACCCTTTTTTTTAATATTTGTCTGATGATTTAATTTTTATGCTTAAATATCTGGATTATTTGCAGTTTATTTTTTGGCATATTCTGTGGTTTGGGTCTAATTTAATATTTTTTTCTGAAAGCCACTGAATTGTTCCAGTACCATTTATCAAACAGGTCATCCTTTCCCTCAGTGACCTTTTCTTTCTTTCTTTCTTTCTTTCTTTCTTTCTTTCTTTCTTTCTTTCTTTCTTTTTTTCTTTTTTTTTTTTTTTTTCTTTTTTTCTTTTTTTTTTTTTGTAGGCTCCATGCCCTGTGCAGAGCGCAATGTGGTGCTTGAACTCAACGACCCTGAGATCAAGACCTGAGCTGAGATCAAGACGGATGCTTAACTTAACCAACTGAACCACCCAGGCAGCCCTCCCTCAGTGATTTTAGATGTCACCTTAATCATGGCAATATTTCAATTACCTCAAAATGTCTCTATGTACTTGGATTTATTTCTGCATATTTTTTTTTAATAATTCACTAAACTGCATCTCCACTTGCGTCATCACAACACTGTTTCAGTTGTGGAGTCTTCACAATATGATTTAACATCTACTAGAAGCAGTGTGCCCTCACGGCTTTTCTTTTCATTCTTTCCCCAGCTGCCCTTGACTGTTTGTTTTCCATATGAGCTGTAGTCTCAACTATGGCTACCTAAGAAGCTAGTTGTTTCATTTTGTTTTGTTTTGTTTTAAATTAGAAATGTCTTAAATTCATAAATTAACTTAAGATGATGTGACATCTTTATGCTGTTGGGTCATTTTGTTTGAAACAAGGGCTATCTTTCAAGTTAATTGTGTATCCTTTAGGAGAATACTAGCTTTTTTTCTCATTAACTGGTCTGCAAATTTTCCTGTTCCTTTCATTTTATCTTCTTCATCAGAAGCATTGTCTTATCAAGAGTCACTGAATCCCAAAGAATATTTAAGTCCCTTCCATATGGTCAGACCTCTGGTTTATTATGGCTTTTTAGTATTTTCACACTTAGGGTTGCCTTTCTTCTAGAGGGCATTTTACTCACTGTAGTCTTCTCTCTCCCACGCAGCTTTCCCACACCACCTTAGTGATCCAGAAAGGTTAGCAACAGGAGCTCAAGAGCTAGCTTTGCTGGAAATCACTTTTTTTTTTTTACCTAAATAATTTGAAGTCTTTTGTTTTTGTGCCTTTTGATGATGCTGAAGGCATTTCTGTCATTTTCTTTGTTCTTCTTTGTAGTTTATTTGTAAAAGATTTGGGTTTTGACTAATGATATAACTTATCTACTTGCAACAAAAAATCACTTTTCATTGTCAAGTTAGACACGACTAACATACAGTCCTTGCAAAAGGATGTTTGTTACAAAATCCTCCCATAATTAAATAATTCGATCCAGCTCAACCTTGTTCTTCCAGACAAATTTAGAATCTTCTTTTCATCAGTCAATGATTTGTAACATATTGTGCTTTCTCTCTTTCAGTGGAGAGGGAGATTCTGGTAACGAATATTTGTTGTCTAATTTAGGTCTAGATGAGTTAACCCCAAGTTCCCAGTGTAAATATTTATTTCTACCCTCCAAATCTGTGGTTTTAATTTGTGTTCTATAGAGTCTTAGTGGTTCTGTGAAGAGGGAAGAGTGGACATGTGAGCAGGCTACACTATCATTTCATCAAAGCAGGTCAACTTTTCATGTCTTTCTTTTGGCCTTGGTATAAATGATCATAAGAGAATATGGTTCAAAGCTTAAAAAGTACAAATAAAAAGAGAAAAAGAAAAAATGCATACCTCTAAAGGAATTTGTCTTTTTTTTTTCCCTTCTAAAGATGTATTGCTTTATGTTTATATATATTTTCTTAGTAAACCCACTCTAATCCCACTTGAAAGTGGCTCAGTAGAAATAGGATATATGGATAAAAGTTATGTTTAATTAGCATGTCACTGTTCTGACTATTCCTTATAACTGAATGCTATTGTTTTAGTTATAGATTGCTGAAAAAGATACAACTCTAAAACTTAGTATTTTAAAATAGCAACGTTGTTAACTCCTACAATTCTGTGAGTTGACTGGGTTCACCTTGGCAGTTTTCTGCTGTTCTACTTGGAATAATGGTGTGGCATTCAGATGTCAGCTGAGGATGAAGTCATCTGGACATTTGCCTGGGATGCTAAATGGCTGGGCCTCTCTCCATCTCAACATAGTCTCAAGGACTCTCACCATGTGGTCTTTTCACAGTCTCTTAATCAAAATAGCCAGACTCCTTACATAGTGGCTTAGGACTCCCAAAAGCGTAAAAGTAAAAGCTGTCAGGCTTTATTAGGGCATGGCCCAGAACTGAGATGGTGTTACTTTCTCCTTATTCTACTAGTTAAAGCAAGCCACAGGCCCACCAGAGGTTCAAGGGTAGAGACAATAAAAGGGCATAAATACCAGGAGGTATGGTTTATTGTGGTCTGTCTTTGCTGTGCTCAAGAAGTATTGCTGTACTCAGAAGTACTGAACCAGGAGCAAATGATTTCTTTTCAGTTCTGCTCTTTTCACAAAACAAACCAATCTTCAAATGATGTCCCACTTCTTTACATGTGTTCTGGGTTGTTATGTGCTTCTACTCTTTGACTTCTTACTTTTCTAGTTTATAATTGTTTAGATTGCCAGGACTAACCGCCAAGCCATGAATATTTACTAGGCAAGGTTTTTGTTTTTTTGTTTGTTTTGTTTTGTTTTCTTCTGCAAAATGTCTTTTAATATGGAGGATGCATTCCCCAAATATGGTATGTATGGTATATTTCTTTGGTATGAACAGTAATGATATAAGAGTCAAAAGCCTTAATGGCTGAAATCAGGTTGTTATTACATCACTTGCCTTGTACATAGTAAGTGATAAAACATACTTGTTGTACTGAAATAAATTCTGTAGTGAAATCCTGTGTCCCATGTTCCTACTAAGCCCAGTGAGAAACTGGGCCTAGACAAGATACTGCTTTCTCAATAATTTCATGCCTCCTACACATAGGCACAAAAGCCATATCTGTGTTATGAGCATTCCAGTCCTAGGCAACTTGGTGTGGAATCCCTGGAACGAGATCCTCCCTAAGCTTACAAATCTATCACTGGGAGCTTTGCTCCTGAATTCGCTTCCCTTCTTGTCCTTGGTCACTATCAGAATGAATATAGTAGTGAATATCCTAGAACTTCCATCCAACACATTCTATGCCTGAGAAAACTTTGTTAAATTTCATTTCCTGATGATTAGTTAATTAATGTACCAAAAAACTTCAAAAGAATAATCAGGTTAGATTTCAGTTGACAGTTTTTCCTAAGCCTTATGCTTGTAATCAACTATGATATTTAAAAGATACTTCCTGAACGGTTAATTTTACATGTCATTTTCAATCTCAAAATGCCACCCATAGGTTAAGAAGATTGGTGTGTGTTCCGGCTCGATTTCATCTGATGGCTAAATTTTCAGTATGCATCCAAGTTGAGTCCTGATCTGTGTTCTGTGGCTCCTTTGAACTCTATCAACTGGGTGCCTACCAGGAACTGAACTAGTAAATTCTCTGCTGAACTTATCTCGGTAGGATTTTTCTCTATTGAACATTTCACAGCAGCATAGCATCCAGTGTGTGGGTGTATTTCAGCAATTAGGAACTTAAGGTATTTAATAATATGAGAAATAATTTTGAAGTCATGCTATCTTGGACTACAAGGTATCTGTGAGTTTTCTTCCTAAGAACTTTTCTATGAGTAGAAACAAGAGAAAGCAGACAACTATCTTTCAACTAAAAGAAAAGAACATAGTTACTGGGTTTATTCCTTTCCCACACTTCAGTGCAAGGTCATAGTTAATCTGCCACAGGCCTGTGTAAACCATCCCAATTCTTTTTCGAAAAGGCAAATGTAAACAGGGCAGAAACAAGAGTTCACAATTTATATTGGTTAGTGGATATGTATGACATGTTTCGCCATTTACAATATATTCATTTATAACCTTGAGGATCCATTTACTTAGCTGTGTAAACTAATCAGTGGGAAGTATTTTAGATACTTTAGCTAGGTACCAACTCCTATTATGCAGAACCTCGTAGTTGTAATATTTACCAGTGTCTAAAAATTTGTTCCTTAGGAGGAAAACACCAAAACAAGTCTGAAGAGCCTACTTAGATTATGTAATCTGTATATACACATGCATGTCAACATATATATGTAGCTTCTCTATAATTCTTTTCCCCCCAGTTTGTTTGTGCTCAGGCTTTGACCGGGTACTTCCAGGGCCGGCACAGCCTCTCGTTCTGCTGCTGCTTCTTGGTCTTTAGCTCTTCCTCATGCTTGTTCTGCCCATGGTGCATGGCACGTGTCTTTCAGGGGCTTGTACTTCTTATCCTGGTAGAATTTCCTGCGTTTCTCTTTCTGCGTCTGGCTGATGACGGGGGCAACACGGGTGACGGATTTGCCAACATCTGGGATCTTGGAGAGCTTTGGGGACACGCAGTGGGGACAGCTCCACCTTCAGATTTTTCAGCTGGTGAAGCAGCTCCTCCTTCTTACACGAAGGTCTCGAGCCTTCATCTTGACCCCCCCCTCTGCGCAATCCACTGCTGCCGCCCTATAATTTTTAACTTTATTCATCTAGGGCCTTATTTTTGTAACTTTGCTGAGCGGTTTTGGCTCTTCCTTGCTAAATTAATTTGATCTTCAAAGCTTCCCTGAGAGATTTGTCCTGTGCTTTGACTCTGACTAGGCTCCCTGACCACCTCAACTGATCATGAAAGAGGCCATTCTCTTTTCGTGTCAGCAAGATCCTGCATCTCTCCCACATTTCCCTAGTTAACTTTTCCTCTGTTAGCTCAACTCTATTTCTTTGTTTTAATAATTAAAAGAAGAAAGAAAGAAAACACATAAAGATGGAATGAAAATTATTTCTAATCAATATTAATTGTATTCTTAGAATGCTTCAGATTCACTCATCAAACTAATTTATTCTGTATTAAGTTACATTACTGCAGACTAGTAATAGTGAAAAAATATTTGCATGATTAACTAAATTAAAAGAGAAAATAAGTGTCATATTCTTATAACCATATAGACCATTCTTTCTTTTTTTTAAGATTTTATTTATTTATTAGAGAGAAAGAGAAAGAGAGAGA
The DNA here is from genome assembly GCF_003265705.2 of Callorhinus ursinus. Lineage (NCBI taxonomy): Eukaryota > Metazoa > Chordata > Mammalia > Carnivora > Otariidae > Callorhinus > Callorhinus ursinus. Next base: position 14,380,537 of record NW_027397068.1, read on the forward strand.
GAGCATGAGTAGGGGGAGGGGGGGAGGAAGAGGGAGAAGCAGGCTCCCAGCTGAGCCAGGAGCCCAATAGCACGTTCCTTCCAAGGCCCCTGAGATCATGAGCTGAGCCAAAGGCAGACACTTAACCCACGGAGCTGCCCAGATGCCCCAATATAGACAATTCTTATATAGTACTGTCTATATGCTAAGCACAGACCTATAGGCTTTATTTTTATTAAGTCATTTAATTCTCAAAATACCTTTCAGAATTTGAGTGTCCGAATTTTGGTGTCATTGCTGTTCTTTTCTGTGGTAATGGTTCTTGTTTTGCTTAATGTTGTCATTCGAGGTAAAACAAACAAAACAGATCATTTATAATGTTAGGGCAAGTAGCAAATACAGCGTGAAATGTCAAAAACTGGAAAACTTGGAAAACTAGGGCTTAACTCCTGGAATGGAGAAAACTGTCGGAAGACTGAGTCAAAATGCTGGTAGAGGTACGAGCTTTTAAGGGGAAATGAAAGATTTCTTCATCTGAAACTGGAAGAGAACAGAGAACAAAATAGATTTTGATGAACTGATAGCTATGAGAGTAAGAAAATTATTTTAGTTCAAATCACATGTCCTTAATTTTCTCGGAAGAACTGGAGGTAAATTTATGTTCCAAGCGGGGCTAGAGTATGACTTCTTACACAGTGGAACTTTAACTAATTTCAGTATGAGCAGCCAGAGGAAGAAAGCCGCAACCGGCAGCACAGATACTCCATCACAGGAGAGCACAACTCCCAGCAATGTGTACCTTCCAATTAAAGGATTAGAAGGACCTCCTGAACTCAAAGGTACTCCTCCCCACAACCTGTCAACTAAGTTTTATTTTTGTAGTGCAGGGAATTGGGGATGCTCGAAGACAGAAACTAAAAATGATTTTTAGTCAATGAAATAAGTATTGAAAAGCTCTAGGTAAGTGATTCAGGCCTCATTATCTTTATGGGGGGGTACTTCATATTAGAATCCTAGCAAATTTTAAGAAATTAGATAAATCACATTTCTCTCAGAATTTTTACTTTTTGAACTATTCTGTTATTTAGTATTAGGATCCTAGATCTAAGATGGTTGATTATGTTTTTTTTTTTTCCCTGTAAAATGTATTCCAGAATGAGATTCAGTTGAAAACTGAGATAGAAATCTGAAATGGTTCTTTCCGACTTACTAACGAATAATAATCAGAATCTATGATTCATTCAATGAAATTTCCCACCAAACAAAATTCTGACTTTTGTGTAAGTCTTTCTTCTATTTTGTAACTAAAACAGTATCTACATGACCTCTGGTGCTTAAAAATCCTTGTGTGGTTCTCTATAATTTCCTTGGACCCTTAAGAAATGGGTACATGACACAGCTATTCCTGGGCAAAGCTGACCCAGCCAGTGTGGAGGCAGGCTTGATAACTTATTTCTCCAAGGACTAGATTCTAAATATAAATTTCTAGGACCTTTATGATTTTCATCATAGCAGCCAATTTATATGCTTGTATTAATTTGTGAGGGTTTTGATCTGTACATCATCAATATGTAACCGAATTCGATTTGGTTAGATTTTTATTTAATATGCTAGATAATTTGAAGCAAACACCAAATTTGACTGGCATTTTCACTAAATTGACAGTTGCTTTTCTTACATGACTGGTTATTTTGGCATTGGATATAAGCAAAATCTCTCTAGTGAGTCCAACATAATTTATGATAGCATTGTACTTCATGTGTCAAGCCAAATCTTATTTAACTAGCTTTTTCACATCTGGTGACAACAGTAGGCATTACTAACTTGTTAAAATTCAGCAGTGTGCCACACATAAAACCTCCTCATCCTTTAATTTTAAAATAACCATAGCTGGGAGGCCTGGGTGGCTCAGTCGGTTAAGCGTCTGCCTTCGGCTCAGGTCATGATCTCAGGGTCCTGGGATTGAGCCCCGCAGCATCGGGCTCCCTGCTCAGCAGGGAGTCTGCTTTTCCCTCTGCCTGCCACTCCCCCTGCTTGTGCTCTCAGTCTCTCTCTCTCTCTCTCTCCCTCTCTCTCTGACAAGTAAATAAATAAAATCTATAAAATAACCATAGCTATCAAATACAAACAAATAAGCACACACATATGTATACCAGCATCACAAAGGCTTTTGTAATGACTTTTCTAAGTAACCAAACTGCAAGGAGGCCCAAAGAGCTTTTTTTTTTTTTTCTGGGATAATTTAAAGAATGAACACAAAAGATGACATTATTTACAAAAATGGAGACAAGTTGGTTTTATGCTCTTTTAGGGTACATTCTGGAATAAAAAAATGACTGGGTCGAACTTGGTCACTGATGGTATATATTCTAAAATTTAATTATTTTTATCATTGGCTAGTGATAGAAATTTTTTTTTACAGTTTAGCATCAGTATACATATACACATATACATAATATACATACACATATGCATACATACACACACATATATAGTCTCTGTTCCCATCTGCTGCAGGTTTCATCACAATGTTCTTACAAATAAAGAATTCTATAAGCATCTATTACTTTAGTCTTAGAAGTTCAATCTCTTCAAAACATATGCTGAGAAAGAAAGACAAGTTAACAATGAGCATCTTGTATTCATTGTTTAGGATCACTTTAAAGCGAATCATTTCCTTGTCAACCCTTCTTCCTAGCACCTAAGTCATATCTGCAAATAGCTTCCATGATAACCGTTTGCTTACGTGTCCACTTGAAGACAAATGCGGAACATTTTCCAGTTGCTTATAGGGAGACCTGAAAGCAGAAAACAGAAGTTTTTCTGTTATCAGACTGTCTAACTCCTATCTTCCCCCTAATAAAAGACCTTTTAAGTAAGCCTATTTTTGTCTGTAATCAATACTCAAGAGTCGCCCTTGAGTCATATACATGCACTTCCTTCCCTTGTTAGAATTCTCTCTCTAAAGCCAAGAGTCCTCTGTTGACTTTTAGCTCAACAGCTTCTGAAAAATGCAACTTCCATTCTGCTGTTTTGGATTGATAGTAATCTCTCTGCACATGGATTCTAATATACAGTGACATGGTCGCCAAAGTTTCAAATGCCAGCGGAAATGCAATCCACTGCTAGAAGGAAGCACTTACAAACTGGCAAAGAATAAATGACTGCGATTGGGAATAAGTGCTTGTCATATCAAAGCTTTGGCAAATGTATATGCTTAGAGGACTTAGTTTAATGAATTTCATCCACACCTACCAGATGTGATATCTAGAAATTTGCCAAGTGTTTGCACAAATATATATTGCCTGGAAACTTTTAGGAATAAAAGAGATTTCATTCTGAAATTGATTAAAATTTTATTTTGGTAAATAGGACTGCTTTAGAAAAATTGAAAAGCATATTTATCTATGCTCACCGTTGTTCATTTTTGCCAAATCATTGATATTTGAACAAGGAACACAATTAATTTGTAATATATTTTATACTGGAAGTTTCCAGTATGTTTACAGCACAACAGTATACATATAAAATAAAGAAAAAGACATATGAATGAGAATGATCCATACCCAGCCATTTGCTAACAATGTTTTATTTTTTTTTTAATCTTAGAAGATTTAGATTCACTTTTTGATTGTCTTTTGAACTTTTCTTTTTAAGACAGGTTAGAAGCTGCTTAAATTAATATGTTCTTCCTCAACTCAAATGCTAAATTGGTTTCTGGGATGCAGTCTAACAATATATCCAATAATTAGAAGAGGAAAGGGAAAGTAGACAATCTTTTAGGTGTTAACACCAGAGAAATTTCATCATCCAACAAAGAACAAAATCTGTCTAGAAAAGACTTTAGTTGAATTACCTGTTGCCAACAGTTCAAAGAAATCAAAGCAGGATTAGTATTAATGACAAAACAAACATGATGCATTGTCTTAAGCATAAATGAGATACAGAATATCTGTACTCACTGAAGATTAAAGGATAATTTTCAATGAAAGTGCAGCATACTTTCCAAAAAGGCATGAGAAACCTAAAAGGAGGAGTTCAGATTTCTTTTTTTTTCCCTCATATGATTCTTTAATAAAGACAGATTGAAATTCTTTCTCAAAGGTGTCATATTTAGGTGTTGAAATGTGTAATCTTATTATTACAACTTTGCAACAGTAAAGTATCCTTTTTAGTGTATGTTCTGACTTGTTAGTATTTGAATAGAGACGCTGTAGGAAGAAATACTTAAACTATCAGAGTTATAGGGAAACAATGAAGACCTATAGACACTACGGTAGCTTGAATTCTACCTGCTCTCCAAAGTAGGGAGCTGGAGACAACGGTATTTCTCAGAAGAGCCTCATTCTAAGAAAGCCAAAAGAGAAGTATTCTTAAGATGGTGTCTTAGGCCTACACTAAAAAAAAGAATGTTCAGATAAGGCATAGGTGGCTTGATCATGAGATCTTATCTTTTGGAAACTCTTTTCCATCTTATAATATTACCACATTCTAACCTGTCATGAAAATGGGCTTTCCCAAACATGTCACATTCTCTCAACCCAAGGCACCATCTAGCAAGTTGTTTGTCACTATTTGGAATACACTGCTCCTCCTCCACTTGTCTTTGTCTTTGTTCTTTATCTTCACACTATTTTTTTTATCATTATTATCTCATCACAGAGACTTTCTTGACCTCAAGATGCTATTGCCAGACTAGGTTAGATGCTCTTCTATCTTACATCCTACTTACTAAACAATATTCGCATCGTATGTGTGCTTATCACATCTTCTATTAGATTGTGAATTCCTCAAAGGCACTTAGAATTGTAACCATTATAACTCTCAGGTTCTTTTGGTACTGTCGGCATGGTAAAATTTGCTGAAGATAAAACTTTTCCTGAAAGTCTTCAATCCTGGCCCACAAGTGCATTCATGTCCACAAAATCACCCCAGTTTGCTAATGAGTCTTTTAGAATCTCTGAGAGGTGGAGACTGGCCATATTCTACTGTTCAATGCATCAGGTTCTTTCAGGACCCCTGGCGACATGAAAAGGCCAGAAACTACAGTCACCATCCAATAAGGTGATCATGGACAACAACTAAATGTGTGACTTTCATTTCACATTGTCTTTGCCCTATGATTCCTTCCTAGGTTTACCCAATGTCTTGTTGCCCTATGACTCTTTCCAGTGTTTTGATGTATGTGTTAATAGAGGTGTAGGTAAGGACTGAAGGTCAATAAGTCATTGTTCCCTGCCACCGTGAGAAAACCAATGTTAATGTTATCCCAGTTTTACTTCCAAAATTTCCCTTTCAGTATTCTTTTGTATCTAAGAACCTAAATGGAGAGGAAAATTTTGCAAAACAAATGCAAAATTATTTCCCAAACTACAATACTACATTATTAAATAAATGGCTGCTCTGAAATGTTTAGGACAATCTTTTCCCTAGTTCTTCATTATATAACTTTATTGCTATATCATAGAACCTCAGAGGTATTATTTGCGTCCCAAAATTAATGAACTGAAAAAAAGTTATTTTAAAATATTTTATGTACAAATTTGCCATTTGAACTATTCTCAAGTTCAGAAATGAAAACTGTAGCTATGGCAAACATTTTCTATGGTTTAAGGAGATTATTAGACATTCATGAGGTTAAAAAGAAAAGAAAATTATCAGTTTCTACACTACTCTGTGTTTGAAAAATGTATCACAAACTACTTAAAGTCTTGGACATAAAATAAGTTTATTACTTCCACTTAATAGAACATTTACTGCCTCAGAAAGAACTAGAACTTGAATTAACAAGCACTTGTTTTTCATGTATTTATTCAATCATGCATATTGTAGTATACCTACAGTGTGGTACTCACTTTATCTGGCTAGTGATATAATGGTGACCAAGAGAGCCTTCTTCTTACCATTAAGTATTTTAAATGGTTAAATATGTGGCCACACATCTGTGAAAAAATCATTCCTCTTAGTTTTTACCTGCTATCAATTACTATTACTGCTACAAAGTTAATATTTGTGTAGAAGTTGCCGAGAGAGCAGTGTGGGTAATGGAGAGGGAGTGAGCTAATGGGGAGGAGCATGAGGCAGAACAGGAGAGCTTGGACAAGACCAGATCATACAGGACCTTGTTGAACATGGCAAGCAGTTTTACTTATATTCAAAATACAATGGGAAACTACTAAAGGGTTTTAAAGCAGAAGAAAGATACAATCTTATCTGCATCTTGAATACTGAGCGGCTACTAACAGCACGAGCAGAAGTGGAAGGAACAGTTAGGAGCAGGAAGCCTGCGGCTTGGATGAGTGAAATGGCAGGAAAGATGGATGGGGTGGATGGATTTAAGATCTTTATTCTGGGTTTAAGCAATAGGACCTTTGATTAATTAGATGTGGGGGCTTAGGTAAGAAAAAGAATCAAGGTTTCTAACTTAACAACTGAATGAATGCTGATACCATTTTCCAATAAAGGGAAGATTGAAGCAAAACAAATTAGGGAGAGGAAATCATTTATTAGATTATTTATTGGATGTGTTACATTTGAAATGTCTATGAGAAATCCGCATGAAGATGTCAGACAGGACTTGACATGTCTGGCTTGCATTGGAGATATACATGGAGACCATCAGCTGTTAAATACCATATAAGGCCATGAGACTGGGGTAACATTATGTAGAGATAGAGAAGAAAAGAAGTCCTAAAACAAAATACTAAAGTTCTTCAAACTATATGCCAAATCCAGCCACTTCTCCCTACCTAATCTTTGCTCCTGCAATCATTTCCGACCTGGATTCTTTCAAACTACCATCATCTCCTACCTATTTTGACTCTTGCCTCTGAAAATCTAGCTTTTAACATAGAAGTGAGATGATCCTGGGGAAAATTAAGTTGTGTTTTAAACGCTCCTCAGATTAAAAAGGGATCTTGTGGTGACGGGTGAGACCCTAGCTGATCTGGCCCCCATTTAGATCTTGGATTTAATCTTCTTCCATTTAGATCTTGGATTTAATCTCCCCCCTGCTCCTGCCAGCGATACTGCTTGAATCACCGTTGCTTGAATCCACCAAATGTGCTCCTGCCTCCTATCTTGGCTCTTAATGTTGCTCCTGTCTGGAATGCTCTTTTCCTATAGATGTATATGCTTCAATTCCTTACCTCTTTCAAGTTTTCACTCAAATATTACCTCAGTGATTTCTGCAACCACTCGGGATCATCTTTATGGGCATGTGATGTGTATAGTTGCAGAGGATCCCAATATTAAAAGGGCCCATTACTTGGTTTAATGCTCTGCTACTGCTCTCTTGAAATTCTTAACATTTAAACAAAGTGTCCTGCATTTTTATTTTGCCCTGGGCCCCAGAAATTATCTAGCTAGTCCTGTAACCACCAGCTCTAATCCTCTCATCTTTTTTACCTTGATTTCTTTTTCTCCACTTCTCACCCATTACATTTTATTGTTTGGTTATCTCCCTTCATCAAAATTGCACGAAAGTGGGATGTTGAAAAAAATCGTTCATTGTTGGGTGTCCAGTGCCTATAGGACTAACGCACTGTAGATGCTCAATAAGGATTTTTTAATAAAAGAATAAATAAATGATTGAATGAACTCCAACATTAAGAGTTAAGGTGGAGGAGGAAGGAGACTATGAGTCTCAAGAGTATTTCCCAAAAGGAATTAGAGAATAATGTTCCAAAAGGAAGAGTAGTCAGATGGGAAAATTAGGAAGAAGCCCAGTAAGATGAGGTCAGTGATTTGTTGTTGATCTTGAGAAGAGCAATCCAGTTACTGTGGTGGGGGAGGGAGGGAGGCAAGGACATATGGGGGTGAATTGGAGAAAGTAAATGGGACATAAAGAAGAATCGCTTTTTAATACATTAGAAAAATCTCTAAGCTATTGATCTATTTATCATGTATATTCCGTGTATTTATCTGTCTAAGTAATTGTATTCATATAAAACTGATCCCCATGAAATATATTTTTACCCTAAATCTGTAAAATTCAAACTGCTACAGTACTTTTTCTAGACCATACTCAATCAACATTATTCTTGAATACTTCTGAGGGAGGAGATGAAAAAATATAAACATTGTCTCTGTGCTCAGGAGCTTTCAACATAATTAAGGAAATAAGACAATCATCAAGTAAAGAAAAAAGGAACCTGAATTTAAATAACATTTCAAGGAAATATGAAAGGAATATCACAATGTTATTCATAATGTATGATTTGTACCCAGCAATAATTACAGTTAAGGTTTCTGTGGAGAGAAAGAGTATTCAGATTGTGGTGGTTAAGCAAAGCTTTAGAATAAAGGTAGACTTTCAAAGTGATCTGAAAGAATGGATAACACAGATGCAGATAGCAAATGTTTTAAAAAATACTCCACATCTTTAAGGAAGAAATCAGGATTAGGGAAAATTAGGAGATCAGAAAGTATAAGATTGATTGAGGGATTGACTTATTTCACTTAGCATAATACCCTCTAGTTCCATCAGAGAAAGACATGTATCATATGATCTCACTGATATGAGGCATTCTTAATCTCAGGAAACAAACTGAGGGTTGCTGGAGTGGTGGGGGGTGGGAGGGATGGGGTGGCGGGGTGATAGACATTGGGGGGGGTATGTGCTATGGTGAGCGCTGTGAATTGTGTAAGACTGTTGAATCACAGATCTGTACCTCTGAAACAAATAATACATTATATGTTAAAAAAACAAAAAAGAAGAAGATAGCAGGAAGGGAAAAATGAAGGGGGGGGATCATAGGGGGAGATGAACCATGAGAGACTATGGACTCTGAGAAACAAACTGAGGGTTCAAGAGGGGAGGGGGGTGGGGAGGATGGGTTAGCCTGTGATGGGTATTAAAGAGGGCATGCACTGAATGGAGCACTGGGTGTTACACACAATGAATCATGGAACACTACATCAAAAACTAACGATGTAATGTATGGTGATTAACATAAGACAATAAAAAAAAGAAATGCAAAAAAAAGGATTGATTGAGGGAGGCATATTTTGAACTAAGTTGGTTAGGAATAAAGAGGTTAGGAAGATGAGAAATTGGATAAAGTAGATTGGGGATAAAGTGACTGTAGGGCAACATGGTGTAATAAAAATAGTATTTGTTTTGGAGTCACAGAGAACTAGATTTTTATCCTGGTGCTGCTGCCTATTACTAACTTCCAACTGTGTAGAAACTCAGTATCTTTAACCTGAAATATGACATAATGCTATTTAACTTAAAGGTTTGATGTAAGGGTTAAATCCACTAAGTAACCAGTTCAATGCACCTGATAGGTAATCAATTCCCAGTATATGTTGGTGAGCTCCCACACATACCCAGCATCAAGTTACAGATACTTCAAATGTTTAAGATTTGCAGTTTATTGTCTAGATGGAGGGAAATCATTAAAGACTTCTAAAAATGCAGGCTATATGTTTGAAAGCAGGTATTTTGTTAAGATTAATCTGCTTTTATCGTGCAGGAAAATTCGAAGTGAGACTGGTTAGAAACCTTATGGAAATGTTGACATAGATTAGTAGAAATTACTCTGGACTAGTATTCTAGTTCTATTCCACATATCAGTGGTATTATAATCTGTATATATGCCTAAAATATTAGCCCCGACAAGCATTTTCCTCCTTAGTATTTAATAATGACTAGAAAGGCAGATCTAATGTGCACAACTTGGTGGATTTTACCAAGAATACAGACCTGTACACACACTACCCAGATCCAAATTTAAAATATTCTCTGCCACCCAGGTATCTTTTTGGTGTCTCCCTTGATCTATTCCCCCAGCATTAACCTTCCCTGCTCTAAAAGGTAACCACTATTCAGTGACCATTCATTATAATTGTTTTGCTTAGTATTGAATATTATATAAATAAAATCACACAGCATTTGATCTTTTACGCATGGTTCTTTCACTTTCTATCTGTAAGATTCACCCATACTGATGGATGTAAGAGTAGTTCATTCTTTCTCCTTGCTATATACTATTCCATTGTATGAATATATCCCAGTCCATTTTACAATTGATCAATAAGTATTTCCAATTTTTGGCCACTATGAATAAAATGACTCTATAAACATTCTGGCACGTATTATTTGGTACACAAATGTATGCACTTCTTCCAGGTACATACCTTGAAATCAGATTACCTGAATCAGAGCACGTACTAAATCAATTAAAATGTTTTATTTTTATTTATTTATTTTTAAAGATTTTATTTATTTATTTGACAGAGAGAGAGAGAGAAGCAGATGCAGAGGGAGAAACAGGCTCCTGGCTGACAGAGAGCCCGATGTGGGGCTCAGTCCCAGGACCCTGGGATCATGACCTGAGCTGAAGGCAGACGCTTAACTAACTGAGCCACCCAGGTGCCCAATTAAGATGTTTTATAGATGAAGTTTCTAGAAGATAACAAAGGAACATATTTTTATAAACTTAAGGGAAGCAAATATTTTTAAAATGTTTTAAATAAACCACTAACTACAAGGTAAAGTTTGAAAAGCTGACCTTCACCAGAATTACGAATTTCAGTTTATCTAAAGTCACCTTTAAGATTTGAAAAGGCATGGGAGAACACATTTTGAATTCATTTATCCAACAAAAGACTCATATCCAGAATATCTAAAGAACTCATTAACACATCAATAAGAAAAAAAAATCCAACTTAACAACAACCAAAAAAAAGACAAAAAAATCAAACAGGCACCTCACAAAAGGAGCGATTCAAATTACTGAGAAACATATGAAAAAAACGCTTCACTTTATTAGTCATCAGGAAAATGCAATTAAATTCATAATGAAATAGGATTACAAACACACCGATATCTGGAATAAAAAAGGTTGACAATATCATGTATTGGGAAGGATATCGAGCGAGTATGACTCACAGGCACTGCTGATGGATGTAAGTTGATACAGCCATTTTCATTCATATTTTTTTTTTAAATGTAGGTCAAGCGAAACGTATCTGCGGGCTGAATCTAGCTAGGACTGCCGATTTGCAACCTCTGACAACTCCTTCATGTAACAGATACGGACCCTGAGGCACCAAGAAGTTAATTGAAGTTTAATTCAAGGTCAAATAGCTAGAGGCCGTGTCTCCTGACTACTCAATTGGTGTTTTTTCTGCCACACAGTGTGGCTTTCTCTAAATGACTGAACAGGAAATGAAGAGTAAAGTATATGCTTTGAAATTTAACATATTTCACATTGTGCAAGTAAAATCCATTTCATGCAATCTTAAATGAATAAAAGGAATTTAAATCAAATTTATTTCAATGCTACTAAGGAAGTTTAAGGCTTAAAATAATAATAACAGTAAGCCTAGAACCACCTATTAGAGATTAAAATTTAGACGGTTCAAATACAAAAGGCTTTCATAAAAGGATATCTGGGTATTAGTCACCATTGTTTTCATACACTTGAAAGAACTTAATAACCCATCTAATTATTTTTTTTCTGGAGTACAAATGAACTGTTCCAAAAAGATCAATTAAATAATAGGACTGAGAAGCATCTTTTTATCAGAGGAGTTTCTTATGAATTTACTGCATTAAAGTTAATTCCCTTGCTATTATTGAGGAAATAGTATGGTTGTGTTGGAGTTTTAAAATTTCTACTGATGTAGGAGCAGAATTTCTTGGCAGATTAAACAATAGAATCTTTGGAAACACCAAAGTAGTCTTAAAAATCATCTCTTCTAAATTGGTACATCTTTAATCAGAAAGAAGTTTTGTCTCACTGTGAGAAAGCTTTTAATTGCACAGCTAGTGAAATAAATTATTTTCTCTCACATAAGAATTTTATGTACAAAAACTTGAATAATATGGTCATATTTTTAAATGCATAGATATAAAACTTTGTATAGTTAAGAAGTACTACTTCTTCAGATTTTTTCTAGCTAAATGTCTTTCCCATCCATTGTATTGAAAGTCCATCTGCTTTTAATTAAAAGTAATTATCTGAGGCTAGTAAATCACAGAGACCATATAAAAGTCTTTAAAGTGTCCAGTGAGCTTGTCTAAATTTCTCAGGGAATGCTTAAATATTTTAATGAGACTGAAAATTTTCAGCTCACTGATGAAATTCTACCAATCACATAAACAATAAATATAAATTACGTGCAATTTAGATCCATCATTTAAAAAAAAAAAACAAAACAAAAGACCATATACTACTCTTACTGTGGGACAATAAGAGAGCATATACTTTTCCACAAATATTAGTTCACGTATAAAATGATCTCCTGGGCTTTCCCCAACAGGACAAAACTAAATGTGTTAGCTGTATAAAGGGCAAGGAGCCAAAACATCAGAGAGAAAAAAAGAGGGAAATGAATTTTTGCAGCACACTGTGTAAAACTTTGTAGAAACTTTTATTCGCTGCTATTAATCCTTCACTTTGATGAGAAATGTATTCAATCATTATTCCTTTTTAAGAAAATGCTCTCCGCTTTTAAAACAGTAATTGAAAGACTTTTTTTAGACTTTAAATATCTGCTTTAAAGTGCTTAGAACAACTAGCTACATTCATTTGAATCCCTTTATTGCCAAAAAGTCGGAGGGGGGAGAAAAAGTAGCCAGATAGAGTTAGATTTAAATAATTTATTTCCTACGAATATTTAACACACAAACACGCATAGAGAAGTATAAATACAGACCAGACCTTTAGTTTCTTGCCAGCATTTTCAACATGCTAATGTTTCTATAATATCATTTACATGGTTGCAGTTGTCTATAATTGATCTCCATACTAAGAGGAGCATTGCGATTTCACTGTGACCTACAGCTCTGATCCTTTCCTTTTCTCCTTTTCTAGTCCTTCTTTTGCCCTGGAGAATCACATGCACACACAAACAGAAACAGATAAAGTCACACAGTTAAGATAGGACTCAGCATGTTAGCCATTCATTTCATTTGAACGCCTATATCATTTTACAGTTTGTGTGTTTGTTTTTTCCTAACTGGACACATACATGTCCTTTCATCAGTGGTTTCTGGTGAGCTCATCTGGACTTTGAAACTGGTTTTCAGACAAAGCTTGATGAGCAAAACTAAGTAGACTGGTACTATATTGTCATTTTATTTGCTTCTTTTGTTTTTAAGCCATAAGAATATTGTACATTATGATTCATATCTATAACAATAGAAATATGAAGTTTCAACTGGGAGAGATCATTTGGAAGAGCTGTAACAAGGAATGGAGAGGAGACAAATTAAATTGACTAACACATAAAACCTTCCCTAATTGGAGTTTACCCTTAGAGTTGGAGTTAACGTCAAGCCAATGTATCATGCATTTTACTTGAAAATGTTTAATTGAATTTATAGACTATAAGAGTCAAAGGATTCTGAAACATATAGTTGAGATCTTGAATTTGTAACCTGAGATCTTCTTTTTTTTAAAAAAGATTTTATTTTTTTACTTGACAGAGAGAGACATAGCGAGAGAGGGAACATAAGCAGGGGGAGTGGGTGAGGGAGAAGCAGGCTTCCTGCCAAGCAGGGAGCCCAATGCGGGGCTGGATCCCAGGACCCTGGGTTCATGATCTGAGCCGGAGGCAGACTGAGCCACTCAGGCACCCCATAACCTGAGATCTTCCTAGCCTATTTCAAAGGGAAAAAAAAAATCAAGGGGATGCTGATATATGCTCTCACTCAACCCCTTTGGAAGTCCTGAAATAAGCTTGATTAGATTCTCAGAAGAAACCTGGAACGCTGCTGGCCCCTGAAGACCTATTAAATTTCTAGAAGTATGGGAGATGTTTTATAACTAAACTTTTTCCATCAAATCACTCCCTGCTCTGGGCTCTCTATTATCTAATATATTGATAAGCCTGTCTTTTCTAGATGGCAGAGAGCAATCTTGTGTTTTACTTACCGTTTCGTACTCTATAGAGCTGCTGGTATTTGGGGAGAGAGGGACACACAGGGCCACATAGGTATTTTGGGTAATATAATTCAGCAATAAACTTTTCATTTCAGTTGTAGCCTATTTTTCATACTTCTGCTGAAAATTTTTCTGTTAAACAAATGGGTTAAATCCTTGATATTGCCATTGGACAGCACATATAATAATGTTAGATGATTGCTACATAAAAAAAAAAAAATACTTCAGTTACTCTCACCTTATACTAAGAGCAGTAGTATATCTGTTCCTGCCAGGCTTTTTTCACTGCTCTCTTCAAGCTGTAGATGTGGGAGGAAACACAATGTGGTAAACATAGCTAGGGCTATGTTAGACCCTGTTCTGCCATGATCCAACTCTGGCCCGTAAACCTGTCTAGTGACATCTCAAAAGGTGTTTGCTCATAAAGAACAGGTAATATTTCACAGAGGTGGATATAGAAATCACAAGAGTATGTAGTTACCAATGAAGAGTAAGGCATAAAACTGCACGAAAGTGTTAGATATTAAAATTGCATCTAGGTGGTTTTGGGCAAATCATTCAACCCTCTGTATCTCCATTTTTTTTTAAAGATTTTATTTATTTATTTGAGAGAGAGAGAATGAGAGAGAGAGAGAGCACATGAGAGGGGGGCGGGTCATAGGGCGAAGCCGACTCCCTGCTGAGCAGGGAGCCAGATGTGGGACTCCATCCAGGGACTCCAGGATCATGACCTGAGCCGAAGGCAGTCGCTTAACCAACTGAGCCACCCAGGTGCCCCTCTGTATCCCCATTTCTGATCCATAAAATATGAACCTGTTGATCTCTAAGGTACTTTTTAATGACAGCTCTAAATTTGTACTTTTTTATGTTTAATAATTTGACAACTACATTGAAGGGTCGAGAATAGAGCATATGGTTGGTCATCACCAGGGTTGTTGTGACTCAGTCCCTGAATAAAAGTGGAAGTTTAGGCAGATTGGAAAAATGAGAGCAATTCCTGAGAGCCAGCTCAGACACTAGTCTGGGCTGACACTAGTCAAGGATTAAGAGACATCTCACCGGGGCACCTGGGTGGCTCAGTCGGCTAAGGGACTGCCTTCGGCTCAGGTCATGATCCTGGAGTCTCGGGACTGAGTCCCGCATGGGGCTCCCTGCTCAGCGGGGACTTTGCTTCTCCCTCTCACCCTCCCCCCTCTCGTGCTCTCTCTCACTCATTCTCTCTCTCTCTCAAATAAAGAAATAAAGAAATAAAGAAAAATCTTTAAAAAAAAAAAAAGAGACATCTCACCTTTGGATCTAGCCATCCACTCTTATTAACGCTCACTTCTTCCCATTCTTTCAATATACAATGTGTTTACCCTGATCCTTTTGGCAAAATATTTTTGTCTTTGATTACTTAGAATAATGCTTTCTGCACCAGCTGGAAAATTATGGTTCCTTACATCAAATCCAAATTGTTTTTCAAGATCACATCTTCTACCTTTCCAAGCCAACTTGGCCTCTCATATTTTCCTTCTTTAGTCATTTTCCCACATCTTCAGAGTTTTTTTTTTCCATAAACATTCAAAATTCATATTCATTTATCCCATGAACTCTTTCTCATGTTTCCCCAAAACAACAAGACAACATATGTTATTATAGAAGAGTCAGTGATTCTACATTTAACATTTTATTAGTCAAAAAGTCAACATGTCATCCACCAATAGATGAAATTTGGTAACAGAGGATACAGAAAAGACAGAGAGAAAATGCTGTTAACCTTCATTCTTTCCACAGAAAGTCAGGCCTGATCAGATAACGGAAGTATAAATCACCTGGTGTTGGAAAAAGGACAAAGTAGAACAAGAAAAGGAGAGTGGAAAAGGACTTTTAAAAAGTCAGTTCAATTAAAATAAGTATGTTGGACCATGATGTCTTACAGTACATATTATTGCTGATCCGCTAAATAATAGTATGGGAAATCTGGGGAGGATATAAGCACCTTCGGACTTAAAAAAAAAAAAAAAAAAAAAAGAGTTTAGAGTACTGACATTCCCCAAAGAAAATTAGAATTCCAGATGTTGAGTTCAATTGTGCAAATTATTGGTCCCCCTGCCAATAATTAAGTTTGTTTGATGAGAAATTCATATTCTTCCTGTGAAATCATTTTTTTCACACCGTATCTTCCTGCTTCATGTGGCATCAAACAGGTAGGGGGCATCAGTATCCTATCTGCACAAGCCTCCCGGAAGGAGTGGGCACTGCAGGTAACCTGCAGGGCTCACACATGATGATGCTAGACAGGGAGGTAACTTCCTTCACAACTGGTCTCATATCCAGAGAGAAGGAGCACCCGTATCAGAATATCATACATTGGGGCACCTGGGTGGCTCAGTCATTAAGCGTCTGCCTTCGGCTCAGGTTGTGATCCCAGGCTTCTGGGATGGAGCCCCGCATCGGGTTCCCTGTTCAGTGGGGGACCTGGTTCCCCCTCTCCCCCCCCCCCCCCCCCCCCCCGCTTATGTTGCCTCTCTTGCTGTGTCTCTCTCTGTCAAATAAATAAATAAAATATTAAAAAAAAAATATCATACATTGCATTGTTCCAGGACATTGACTCTAAAGATCCTCCTGGAGGAAGAATAACTAGCTAGTCATGCTATGTGCTTTAGAATAGAATAGTTAACATAGAACAGTCATACTGATACTGCCCATTTGGCCCCACACGTTTTTTGCCTAAGTGAGACGCAGTGAACGAGCTCAGCTCTGAGTTCAAGAGGCTGCTTGGGTAGCCGATAGTCCAGGTCAGCCTCCTTCTCAATAGAGCCAGCCAGATGATCTCTAGGCATTTCCGCAGCACCTCAATTGCCAGCAGCTACCAGAGGCATAGGGAAGAATTTGAACCTTTCTGCTTCCATCATGCCTTATCCTACACGGAGTGTTGCAGGGGTTTGAATTTGAAATTGTCTAGCATGATGTCTAGTAAGTGAGTCATAGCTTTTTATTATTCACTAGGTACCATAAATATACAAAACTAGGCATCCATTTTTAATGAAAGATAATGTTTTGAAAGATAATAATGGGTCAAGAAAATGCGTACATTTTAAATACCTTTTTAAAAATCAAACTGTACATTTTTCTCCATTTGAAATATCTCCACCATTCTCCAAGCGTTAGCATGTCAGTCAGGTAGGATGAAAGAATGTAGAGGTGATGACAGAATGAAATAAGTTTGTAGGCAGTCGAACAAAGCCACTTAAAACAGAATTTATCAGGGTGTGGGGGGAATTCTTAACAACTTCACTCCTGCATTCGTGTTTACTTTGTAAACACGTATGTACATATGTATGTACATATGCGATATGTAATGGAAGCATCCATATTCATTACCCACCTCCTTCATCAGAATGATATCATTAACATTAAAGGTAAATGTGCATTTATAAGTTTAAATCATTTAGATGTATTTCTCTAAACTTAAAGCAGAGAGGACTTGCACATGGGACATCATATTAAGAACCAAGGATTTTGCTGTGTAGTCCCAAAGGATTTTTCAGGATGCCATCTCAATATCTTAGTTTTTTGCTAAGGAAAAATTATAGACCTACACTTACAATTTACAATTAACAATATCAAAGTGTTCTCCTTTTTGTTAAGACTCATTCTGTTCCAAAGTTCCTCTATGGTAGTACTAACTGCATCCTATGCAACTTTCTCGTTCCCACAGTAGGAACAAGGTCCAAGTTCTTTAAAAAGTAGTACATGATCTATACTTTTTTAAAGTTTCTTTTTTTAAATTATTACTTAAATTCTTTTTTTAAATTATTAAATTCAATTAGCCGACATATAGTACATCATTAGTTTTGGATGTAGTGTTCAATAATTCATCAGTTGTATATAACACCCAGTACTCATTACATCACGTGCCCTCCTTAATGCCTGTCACCCAGTTACCCCATCCCCCACCCACCTCCCCTCCAGCAACCCTCAGTTTGTTTCCCAGAGTTAAGAGTCTCTCACAGTTTGTCTCCCTCTCTGATGACCTCCCACTCAGTTTTACTCCCTTCCTCTATGATCTTCCACAC
This sequence comes from Callorhinus ursinus, assembly GCF_003265705.2. Classification (NCBI taxonomy): domain Eukaryota; kingdom Metazoa; phylum Chordata; class Mammalia; order Carnivora; family Otariidae; genus Callorhinus; species Callorhinus ursinus. The sequence goes on from NW_027397068.1 coordinate 14,398,475, forward strand.
TGTTTCCTAGATTCCACATATGAGTGAAACCATATGATCATTGTTTGTCTCTGACTGACTTATTTCACTTAGCATAATACCCTCCAGTTTCATCCACATCTTTCAACTAAAGGGCTAAATATAGTTTTTTTTAAGGTGTGGGGCATGTAGATTTGATACATTTGTGTATTGCAATATGATTACCATTGAAATATAGTGCTTTTATCTCAAAAACCATGATATGTTTTAAGAATAGGCAAACAGGGGCGCCTGGGTGGCTCAGTCGTTAAGCGTCTGCCATCGGCTCAGGTCATGATCTCAGGATCCTGGGATCGAGCCCTACATCGGGCTCCCTGCTCAGCGGGAAGCCTGCTTCTCCCTCTCCCACTCCCCCTGCTTGTGTTCCCTCTCTCGCTGTGTCTCTCTCTGTCAAATAAATAAATAAAATCTTAAAAAAAAAAAAGAATAGGCAAACAAAATTAATCCCATAAAAGTGAAAAAACCAAGTAGGTGAAGAATATACTAATAGGTTTAAAACATTCTAATTTAAGTTAGTGGGTAATATTATCATTAGGTGTGTACAAAATGTAAGGATTTAAATCATGATATTATGGTAAGAAAGATTTACAATCAATGATTTCAACTGATAATTTTAAAACACATAAAAACTAGATAGGAGTTTAATTTAAATTAAAATTAAATTTAATTAAATATAAACATGAAAGATTATATATATTTTTGAGATTTGAAATCATTCAGATTCTGCATCTTTTAACTGGTGTTTGTGATTTATTTTAAAGTTAGAGTTTTCAGCCTAAGAGCCTGTGTCCTCTAAAATCTGAAAAGTGTGCATGGGCATAGATGCCTCACTAGATAATGGAAATCAATCGCCATGGTCTGCTCTAAGGAGCATAATGATTACTGACTGGCCTCATCCCCATGCTAGCCAATAGCATGAGTTAAACATAAGATAACCAGACATGCTTCTTTTGCACTCTTGTTTCTTTTCTCCTAATTAAATCTCCTTTGAAAAGAGGGCAGAAATTTCATTCCCACTGAAATGACTCTCTTATTGTAAAATTGATAAATTTAGAGAGAAAAAAATTCAAGGGAAGAAAAATAAATGTAATATTGAAAAATTAAGATTTTTACAGAGGTAAGGAGTAATATAAGGAGAAATTCTCCTAAAAGTTTATTTGTAACATTTACTGGGTACTAACACATTATTTCAATGAAACTTAAAGTCTCCTTACTATTTTTAGAGAAATATGGTTTCAGTAAAACCCAACAGTCTATCCTAACAATGGGAGACTGGAATCTCCAAACCTTATGACCTAACATTCTTATACGTATTTAACTGAAGTTCTTTACAATTGTCGAAGGAGTCCTGCTAGATTAAAAAATTTCTGAGTATTACAAAGCCATACGTTTACAGAGCCACATGTTTATATGTGTTTATACAGAAAGCTGAAGTACTGGACTACATAGCTACAAAAATAGAAGATTGTACCCATTTTGACTATGTCTGTATAAATGAGACTCTTTCAGTGTAAGCTTAGTGAGACCCCATGTCTTAACAAAATTAACAACACAAATTCATACCTTGATTTTGTAACATTCAAGTATACACCAAATTTTACATGAGTCTCTCTACTGTCAAACTAGGCATTTCAATTTTTCAGTTAAGAGGCTGAATGGAAACAAACTACAAATAAACCCCCATTCAACACAATTGATGCGCTCCAATGGATCTCTGGGAGTCATTCTGCCTAAAATATTTACATTAGTCAGCTGTTTGTGGAGTCTTGATTGCAATTTTCCTTTTCTAATTTTTTAACTTTATAATTGTATGGTTTACTGAGTGGAATTTCAAGTGAAACAAATGGAGAATATCCTTTTCGTTTTCTTTTTGCAGTGTTTATTGGGTACGCACTGTCTTCTCTGCCAGCTGAATAGGTGAGACCATTGCTGTTCTTGCCTTTGGGAGCTTTTCTACTTGTAGACAGTTCAGGTCTCAGACTTCCTTTTTTTTTTTTTTTTAAGATTTTATTTATTTATTTTTTAGAGAGAGAGAAAGTGAGAGGCAGGGAGGGGCAGAGGGAGAAAGAGAATCTCATGCAGACTCCATGCTCAGCATGGAGCCCCACATGGGGCTCCATCTCACGACCCTGAGATCAGGACCAGGGTTCAGACTTCTTTAAGCAGTACCTTCATGACCGGGAGCCCCTGAACATGGAGGAAAGATAAGAAACAGAACTTGCTGATCAAAATGGGAGTTGAAAGCATTGAGGATTTCTTTTTTCTTTAAAGAAGTTATAAAAGAGGGGCTCCTGGGTGGCTCAGTCGTTAAGCGTCTGCCTTCGGCTCAGGTCGTGATTCCAGGGTCCTGGGATCGAGCCCTGCATCGGGCTCTCTGCTCAGCGGGAAGCCTGCTTCCCCTTCCTCCACTCCCCCTGCTTGTGTTCCCTCTCTCGCTGTGTCTCCTCTGTCAAATAAATAAATAAAATCTTTAAAAAAAAGAAGTTATAAAAGATAAGGAGCTAGGCTTGCCTGAAAAGTCTTAAAATTATAAATTAAAAAAAATTAATGGATCTGGATGCTGAAGAAATGCCCTTCTATAGATATTTAGTGCATTAAATATCACCTAGAATATTGGAAATCTGTTGATCTGAATATATAAATACCAAAGTTTAAGTCTGAAAGAATTAAGTTCTATTTATACACCAGTGAATTTCATAGGAATGCTTTATAATGTGCAATTATAGAGGACAAAAGCATCTTTCACTGGATGAAATGTAGTGATTACACATCAAAGAGACAAAAAAAGGCTATTAATTACTAATAAGGAGACAATGTAATATATAAAACTGTGCTAGTTAGCTAGTTTACTAATATCCTCCCAATCTATAGCCTTATCCTTCATCAGCCAAACTCAGTAAACTTGTCTCTATGTTTCTTCAAAAGAAACTCTACACTTAATATGTGAAAACCTTTAGTTATTACCCCCTTCCTTTTTGGGGCTGGGGTGGGGGGAGGTAGTTGCAGGGAGAGAATGGGTGTGTTCACATAATGTTAGCTAGCTCTAAACACCAACTGGCACCTTTACACAGACAGAATATTATTATTCATATATATTGTTGATTATTTGTCATTCTTACATTTCTTACATATAAGTGTAAATAAAGCTTTCCACCGTTACTGCTCGTTGTCTATTAGGAAACTTTGGAGACTGTCACATCTTATTTTCTTAGCAGATTTTCAGAGTCTCAAGTAGAAAACAATAGTTATCAAATTATTAACTTTACCATTAGATGGCCAAGCTCTATTAATTTATATCAAATTATAGTTACCTATCTATTCATTCACACACATAACATATGTTGGCTCCTTTTTTTTTAATGTTGTATTGTTATGTTAATCACCATACATTCCATCATTAGTTTTTGATGTAGTGTTCCATGATTCATTGTTTGTGCATAACACCCAGTGCTCCAGGCAGAATGTGCCCTCTTTAAAACCCATCACCAGGCTAACCCATCCCCCTACCCCCCTCTGCTCTAGAACCCTCAGTTTGTTTTTCAGAGTCCATCGTCTCTGATGGTTCGTCTCTCCCTCCGATTTCCCCCCCTTCCTTATTCCCTTCCGGCTATCTTCTTTTTTTTTTCTTAAATTATATTGCATTATTTGTTTCAGAGGTAGAGATCTGTGATTCAACAGTCTTGCACAATTCACAGTGCTCACCATAGCACATACCCTCCCAAATGTCTATCACCCATTGGCTCCTTCTTTTCATGCACAGTCCCTTTCCTATTAAGTAGCCAAAAAGCTGAAATAGAACATTTGGTCTTTGGGGATAAACAACTTACCTCTCAACTTGGACTTCCTGCCACTGAGATTCCCCAGGGTGATGGTCCCACACAAATTAATCTCCCCGACCTCTTCCCTTAGAATTAGATTCCACTAATCATGAATCTCAGTGGGGACTATTTTAGCAGAAAGATTAAAAACACATAAATGAAAGAAATGGTTAAAGGTGGAATTAGCTTTGTGTCTAAAGCATCAAATCATTTTTTTAAACGTCAAATTTCTTCCAGTTTTTGCCATTCATTTGTCTCACCACAAATTTACTGTGCTATAAACAGGTTGTTGAAAAACCAAAAATCAAAGCTGCAAATAAGTTACATTCTATAGGTTATTTGCTCATAATTAAAACATATGACCAGCTCTTAGCTCTGTTAAGACTCAAGAAGATAATGAGTGTCATTATTAAAAGTGTTTCCAAGTTCGAATATTTAATATTGCCCATAACCACACTGTTGATTTTATTTCTATTGTAAACGCACACCCAACATGTTTTCAATAAGTTAGCTTTTGGGGTTTTCTGGGCACGTAGCATTGTACTTACCACACTACCTCTGCAGCCAACCTCATATTTGAAATATTAATCTCTCATAAGAGTGTCTTTATTCCTGCTGTTGTGGTCTTCATTTTTTATTTATCCTTTTTAATAACCTCATGAATAGTTCCACTTGGCCTTTGCTTAATATCTCTCTAACCTGGTTTTGGACTTCCTTCTCTTATGCACTAATGGGATAACCATCTTTCCCCCCGTTTCTCCCCTCACCCCCATTCCCTGTGTTTAAACAATCAAAACCATGGGAAAACTTGAAAGTTGGAAGGTAAAATTTTGAGAGACCTTAGAAGAATCATGCATTGGAAGACATGCAAATCATACATTCACAAACATGCAAGGGTCCAGGCAGTACACATATATTTGAACTACTTATCAGATGAGAATTCTGCTTTACGAACTCAAAAATTAATGGAAAAGAAAAAATTGATTATGCAGATTTCCCTTCCTTGTACTTGTAGGCATGTATCTCTCTTGCCCTGACATTTCTGAAATCTTAAACACAGGATGCCGTGCCACGTTCTCATTGCCTTATCTGATCTCGATTGAAATTACATGTGGATCCTATCCAAGATTAATAACTGTACATCTGTTCATTTACTAGTGCAGCAAGTTTGTGATCAATGGACCTACACATGTATCTGAAATGATCAGTAAGGCTAACCATGTAATTTGAGTGAGGCTAACCATGTAATTACAGAAAATGTCTTTTTTATAAGTCATCTATGTCTCTGTGTTTCAATGATGTTGACTGCTATAATATTAAGATTGTTTGAAAATAAATGCAATGGGAAAATCAAAACTGTCTATTCACATGATCTCCTTTAACCTTTAATAAAACTATCAAGATGGGAATTGCAGGCTTGTTAACAAAACTGTCTTGTAATAGAACATTCTACTAAGGGACTATATTTTTAGGAAAGAGTCCAAATCTCTCAGCCTCCGGATATTACCTCCAGATTTTCTGAAAAATAAGTTAGAACTTAGAAAATATCATAAGAGACTTATAAATGAGAATATCTATAGAATCATCTGGAGAAATTTGGGCACAAGTGATCAAAAAACAAAACAAAAAAAGCTGTCTATCATCTCTCCCCATCTTAGTTTAAATTCCCAACAAAAAAAATATGGGGAATTTCATACGTGGAATCTAAAAAACAAAGGAAATGAATAAACAAACATATAAAAAGCAGAATCAGACCTATAAACACAGAGAACAAACTGACAATTGCCAGAAGGAAGGGGAAAGGGATGGGCAAAATGGGTGAAAGGGAGAGGGAGATAGACTTCCGGTTATGAAATGAGTAAGTCATGGGAATAAAGGGCACAGCAGAGGGAATACAATCAAAGGTATTGTATTAGTGTATGATGACAGATGGTAGCTACTTTTGTGGTGAGCAGAGCATAACATACAGAGAAGTTGAGTCACTATGTTGTATACCTCAAACTTAGTGTAATGTTGTATGTCAACTGTACCCGAATAAAAACATTTAAAAAACACAGGGAGGTTTTTTTTGTTGTTGTTGTTAGTTTTTGTTTTATTTATTTTAGTTAGTACTTACTCTAATATGAACTTCAGTGAACTCATCTACAGAGAGTTCCCCTCTTGAACGTAGTCTCACTGAATAAACATGTTAATTTGTCAATTTTACTTTGAACCAAAGATTTATTTTTTTTATTTTCTTTAGCTAAAAAGTCTATTTTTATATTTTGCTTGCAAACAGGCAATATAAAATAATTTTTAATTAATTTATAAATGTATTAATTTATACATGTATATCTTTTAGAGTATAGGTGTTTTTTTGGTCAAAATAAACATAGTTCAATGCCATGTTCCTTCTATATGACTGGGTGTTTTTATATACTCTAATGATTTTTATTGCTATCTTTAAGCTAGTTATCTCTAGTTTTGACTATATCTCTGGACTAATGCCTCCTGGATGTCCTAACTTATTCTACCCTGGATGCATCATCTTCCCACACCTAAACTAGCTCCTGTCCCATTAGACCTATAATCCACAAATTAGGCATTTGTAATTCACTTATGACTTCTTGCTCTTTTTCTTTTCCTTTTTTTAAAAATAACTGATCAATCCTGATATTATGTGGTATTACCTCTTGTTCATGTTTTGCAATTTATTAAAATTTGTGTTTATGATTGTTATTAATGTTATTCTGTGCAGTTCTCCTTATATAAGTCATTCTATGACTCTATGCACTTGTTGGAGACAATTGCCCTTACTGAAATGCTCTTCCAATTTTCTTCAGCTAATTGTAAAGGAACGCAGGGTAGAAATCAAAGCTAATTCAAACTCAGTGACTGATTTACCGTACGTCACTTGAGATTTTGTTCATTCTATTTCAGCCTGGTAGCCCCATCTGTTAAGTGAGTAGCTTTAAGAAGGAAATGGATATACACTTCATGGAGATTTTTTAAGGATCAAATTAGATAGCACATATGGTATTTAGAAAAATAATCAACATACAGTAAGAAATTAGAAAGTTTATTTTACTAATATTATTGGTCTCACTTAGGTATTATCTCTGCAATGGATCCTTCCACAAATCATTGGTATCCATTACACTCCTCCTTTTATCGTATGGGCTCCCATATGAACTTATGCCCATTTCTTGTATCTCGTATAATACGTTGAAATTTCCCCCTGACATGCCACTGTACTATATGTACAGAGCTTTGGAGCAGGGATTCGTCCTTAATCATCTATGTGTGCATTTAGCATAACCTAGTACAAACTGAACATTCCATAAATTTCTATTGAACATAATTGCATAACCACAAAGTAATCAAGAGATTTTGAGCAATCTTATTAATACATCAAAAAAATGAATAAATGAATGAATGAATAAGTGAACATTTCTTAAATATCTTTGTGACAGCTACTGTGCTGGATATATATCAAAGGAAATACAGTAATCTTGTGACATAATGATTATCATCTCCAATTTACAAGTGAGACCATTGAGATTTGAAGAGTTTATATGCCCAGATCATATTGCCAGTAAGAGTTATAAATCAAATTGCAATTTTCAGCTCCAAATTGAAATATCATTTTATGAAAAATAGAGAGTTATATATTAAAATCAAATTATTGGTAAAATTGGTTATTTCTGCTTTAATTTGGATCAGGATTTTTTAACCTTAAGTCTGAGGATAGCCTTCAAAACGTCCATAAATCTATGACTCCATGTACGATTATGTGTATGTGCAATTTGCCAGGAATAGCATCCGTGGCTTTTATCATAGTCTCAAAATAATTTACGACCTGAAAAAGGTTATGAAGCAATGTTCTAGGTGATAGTTTTTCATTACTCAAAATATTTGATTAAACAGTACACTTTTATTTTTTATTATTATTTATTTGCCATCAGCTTGTAGGTAAAACTAGTGTCCAATGCTAAGAGCATATGAGTAACACAATTTAATTTACATTTCATAAATACAATAAAATTAATTAATTTGACACCAATTTTTGAAAGTGATATTCAGTCATAATGTTACTTGACCTACTAAGCAATCATAACTTTCAAAGTAAATGCCAATTTCATTTAAATAAGCTAACTAATTTTCAAGAATCACTATTCACATAAAAAGATGTGTTAATTACATCTCATACTATTCATTAAGACATGCCACAAAGAAATTTATTTGACAATGCTTTGTTAGTTAGTGGTTACTATATATTTTGGTAAACATTATCATTTTCTGTTTCAAAAAATATTTTAAGGAAGAAGGCTGACCTAGCTGGCCTCAAAAGTCCCTTCTAATATGGTAATAATTTAACTTCTTGATTCATGTGAATAATTCAGACTTTTTATTTAAAAAAAAAAACTATAACTCAAATAAATCACAAATGTGCTCCTAACAAAATCTAAGAAAAATAATACCATATGCTTTTTCACTGAAATGAGCCCATCCTGGGTTGAGACTCCATATGTTCATTTATTTGTCCATCATCTAGCCTTTACTGGTTCCTTCACACATCTCTTCCCTTTCTCACATTTGAGACATCAGCAATATTCACTGATATCTCTCTTTTCAAATATTCCCCCGCCTTAGAAGATTCACTGTCATAGGTAGTGTGTGTTAGGGTCCTACACACTTCCAACCACCTTTTAAATTGTTGTCATGTTATAGGTGCTGAACAGCTTAAAAACCAAACTTCCCAGATTCCATTGCAGATCAGGGGCTGGGAACTCATCCAATTCTCCCAAGACGACGGACCCACACAGAGGACCTGGAAGCAGATGGAAGCCTGGGGAGCATCTGTAGCTCAAAAGCACATTGAATCTTCTGGTGAGTCGGTGATGGAGTCATTTGGTTCTTCTGGGGTTGCTGTGGCGGAGTGTTCTGGTCTCCACTTGCAGAATCGTAGATGTTGAGTGGCAGGTAGGGAAGGCAGTGGTGGCACCCTCCAATAGTTCTGCTTAATGTGCCCATCTTCTCTTGCACCTGAATGTAAATTACCACACCACTTCCTTATTGAGAAAATTGCACTGTGAAAATGATTGTCAACTAAACTAAGTAGTGTGCCTAGCAACACAGTTCATTTGCAATCTGGTGCAAGCACTTTTTCTCATCCCAGACTAGGAACGGTTTGCGGATCAGCAGCTGGTGCCTAGCCTACAACTTAAGTGGCAATAGCTAGGTTGTTAGACATTTTTTCTTGTGTAGCTTTGAGCTATAACAATGTCTTAACCCAATTCCTTGAGTCTTCTAAAGTTTCTATGAACTACATAGCCCTTTTTTTCTTATATTATCTACACTGAAGTTTGTTTTGTCCAACTAATATGGTTCTCACATGGGAATTTGTCCCTGAAAATATTATCCACTGATCAGGTAGACCTCTGACTTTAAGTCAGATTTATTGGTATTGCAGGCTTTGGCCTGCATGTTGCTTGCACTTTTAGGTCTCAATTTTCTTTCTTTCTTTCTTTTTTTTTTTTCCCATAGGATCCTTTTTTTAAATTGTATTTATTTTTATTTAAATTAAATTAACATATAATGTATTCTTTGTTCCAGAGGTAGAGGTCAGTGATTCATCAGTCTTATATAACACCCAGTGCTCATTACATCACGTGCCCTCCTTAATGTCCATCACCCAGTTACCCCATCCCCCTACCCCCTCCCCTCCAGCAACCCTGTTTGTTTCCTATGATTAAGAGCCTCTTATGGTTTGTCTCCCTCTCTGGTTTCATCTTGTTTTATTTTTTCCTCTCTTCCCCTGTGATTCTCTGTTTCGCTTCTTAAATTCTACATATCAGCGAGATCATATGAGCATGAACAGGGGGAGGAGCAGAGGGTGAAGACTCCCCGCTAAGCAGGGATTTGGATGTGGGGCTTGATCCTGGGACTCCGGGACCATGACCTGAGCTGAAGGCAGATGCTTAACTAAGACTGAGCCACCCAGGCGCCCAGGTCTCAACTTTCTTTTGAACTAATCCTACATTTCTTCCTATGGTTATCTCAACTTAATATTTCTTTTGTTCCTGCAGATAACCCTTTGAAGAATATTAAGTTCTCAAATTTCCTTCCTGATTTCTTTTTACCTTCTGTCTATCCTATCTTGCCTGACTTTATACACATTTTTTACAACTTGGGAGTGGCAATTGTTTAATAATTCTATTAAACCTAAAATAACCAAAGTTATGTAGCACTTGTTAAATATTACATTCATATGACACTATTCACATCTAAAGAATACATGATATGTGTCTAAAAGAATAACAAATTATATACCTTCAAAGTGAGCTAGGGGAACATAAAAGCCTAGAAAAGGTCAGAAACTCTTAAATTAGCTAACCAAAGACAAATTGGGATTTCCCTGAAGTCATTTCCCAAGCAAATTCACTAAACAGCTTTCTCTTTCCTACTGTGAGTGGTAAAAGCCTGTGACTTCCTAGGGCTTTATCCAACGTACAAAATTTCAGATTCTGACTTTTTCAATAACATTACATGTAAAATATATCTGAAGTTTTTATTATTGGAAACACTCTCCCATGGTTACAGGTCACTCTTTCTCTAATGGAACTCCACTGAGATTCATGAGGACTTACTAGACAAGTCCACCTTCTAGTTATTTTATTAAGGACTTGGGAGCAAATTGGATAATAAAAGTCATTGACCTACAGAAACAAAGCCCAGAACATTTTTGCTGTAAAAAGAGAATTTATAACATCACAAAACTGTTAACTAGGGAAAAAACCAAAAAGGACAATTATGAGTGAAAAAGAGTCTAAATGTCATGTAAGATGCTGAACTCGTCATGGCCTTTCTACACAAATTAGGCCATAAAGGATTCCCCTGCTCCCACAGGAGTGATTACCAGAGTTTATAAAATTTAAAATATATTTTAATTTTAAACAAAATGCAGTAGTGTTGAAAAAACAAATAACTTAGATTTGAATAAAATAAAAAGTGACCATTCCTCACCACTTCTCTTCCACTCACCCAAAGGCATATCTCCTTTTAGCCACTTCCTATTGTGGAAAAATAGGATACCAAATATCCTGTGTACTCCCCTATATTTCTCAACCTCCTTGCAGGTAGGCAAGTCTCGTTCAGTAATTATGTCTATAACATTTGAATAGAAAGGGTATAAGTCCCTTCCAAACAAAGACAGTGTGCAAGGCCATGCCCAGTTCTCCAATTGCCCTTCTTCTCCTGCTGGATCAACCGACCACACTCTGGTTCAGGCAGCAGAGTAGAGGATTGAAGGGTCAAGATCACTGAGTCACTGGAGGGGACAGCTACCCTGTAAAGTTGGCCACACCTGCAATGAACTCATCAATTCTTATTGCTTTAAATCACAGAGACTTAAAGATTGTGCATAACCACAGAAAAACCTTTCCTCTCCTGACTAATATACCTATGCATATAAACATACATAAAGAGAGATAGACAGGAGTATGTAGAAATACTTTCACTTTCATTTATTCAAAATTGAGATGATAGTGATAAGGAGAAATCTGTGTCTTAAGATGGCCCACCGAGCCAGCAAGGGAGTCCCAGCTCCTGCCCCAGGGCTCTTCCGGGTTCTTCTCTCTGCTCTGCTTCCTGCGTGGGCAAATCCGGGTTCCTCTCCTGGCCCCACTTCATGCACGTGCGAAGAGTGCCCAGTATGTGGAAGGAGAAGTGTATAAATTGCTCCCTTTATTTGTGCTCGGGGCTCAGACCTTTGGAGATCACTCTCCTCTGAGCCCACCGGCATTAAATAAACCTCCTATCCTCCAAGATCTCCAAGGGCTGCTTGGTTCTTCCGTGGGGCAATCCTGTCCAGTTTCCGTAATATTTTTGGTTCCCTACTGGGAAACCCAACTGTGCTGGCCCATTGTTGCCACCCGTTTGGGGGCAATGGCGGGGTGGTGATGGAACGAGAGATCATAACGCAGAAGGCGCACCCTGCCTAATTTTTGGCAGTCTCCCGCCCTGGTCTCCTCCGGTTGGCCCCGCTCCACTGTTCCCGCTGGACTTGAGGAGGCCTGGCAGGTGAGGACCTGGTCCTGACGTCAGATTATGGTAAGGCCTGGGGCCCCAGGACTCAGATAGGCCCACCCGTTGGGGTGGAAAGGGAGCCTGATCACCTCCCACAGACCTCTTAGAGGTCTCACAGGTAGGGATTCCCAGGGAAGGAATGTAATAACTTCTGGAGTGAATGTGTGAGTGAAAGTGCAGTCTGACCTGGCTTGCTCAAGCAGACTGATTCTGTGACTCCACTGGCAGGCACCCTTAAGGTCCCTAGAAGCCTACGGAGTCTGAGTGGGCCCATCTGCGATTCTGTGGTGAACAGCATACAGTCTATGGTGGCATCTGAATAGTTCCCGATTGTAAGTCACAATTCTGAGATCACTACGGCTAAGCCTCACCTAAGCTCCTTTGGGACACAGCCAGACAGGCATCTGATGGTCTCCTCACCTCAGGAGGCACCCCCCACTTGTCTGGTTCTGCACCACCCCACATGGGAACCTCACCATGGGGTCGGGGCAGAGTAAACCTACAGTTCTAGAGACCATGATCAAAAATTTCAAGGAGGGGTTTTTGGGAGACTACTGAGTCAGGATGAACCCCAGCAAGTTGAGAACCCTATATAAATTGGAATGGCCCACCTTTGATGTCAGGTGACCTTCAGAAGGGACATTGGATGTCCCAACGATTTGTCGAGTATGGCAAGTCGTAACAGGAGAACCAGGACACTCTGACCAGTTCCCGTACATTGACTCCTGGCTAGGAATTGCCCAGACCCTTCCCCTCTGGGTGCGATTTGCTTGCAATAAGCAGGGACAGGTCAGGGTCTTAATCACCTCAACAAAGCAACCTAAAGAAAATCAGCAAAAGCCCCAGTCTCCACAAATCCTAGCCGGAGATCCCGAGGATGAACTGATCCTGCCCCCACTGTACGCACTCCCAAGACCATCTACACCAGGCCCTTCAGGCCCTTTGATGGATGCCAACTTCTTGGTACCTCCTGGGAACCTCAAAGACAGTGTTCCTACCATGGCCCTCACTCAGGTTACTGGCTGGCAGATATCCATCCTTGGGGACCCTATGCCTCAACAGCCAAACACCTGTCCCCAGTTCTGCTCACAAGCCTGGGGATGCGAGTCATGGGTGGTGACTTGGCCGGGAATGGAACAATGGTCTAATGGGTGGTAGAACCTCAAACAGCGCAGTGACATATGGATTTCCTTGTCACACAACGCCACCCCATCCTGTTGCCCTAATAATCACTGTATACCACTCACTCTCTCAGTCCACGAACCCAACGCCACATCATGGGCCACAGAAATCACTCTCCTGTTGGGCCAATATCACTCTATAGGGGCCGACCCCATGGCCAAGTTTATGATTAAGTCTGTGTTCACCCCAAGCCTTGCAGTCAACCCTCAGAGTCAGACAGAAAATAACTCGCCCTGGTGTATCCCTGGGTCCCCCATCCACACACAGCAAGCGTCTATAGTGCAACTGTTAGATATGATTAACATCTCCCACCAAACGCTTAACCACTCAAATCCACCCCTAGCGCCTGACTGCTGGATCTGTATGAAGCCCGGTCCCGTCCAATGCCTAGGTGTCATCCTCAACCAGTCCACCTTGTCACCTCCCACCTCGACACTGGGGACCTCAGATTATCCCTTTCTGGCTCCGGTACTGCTGTATGGAAACTCTTCTCCCGTCATGGGTCACAGTCGGGTCTGTGCACCTAACAACACTTTTCTGGTTTGTGATCAAGGTGTATATATCTGCATCACCCCACACAATCAATCATGCACATTTGTCAATCTCTTACCCGATCTTTCAGTCCTCCCCAGAAGTGATGAGCCACTTATATGGAGACCTCCTAGCCACCTCCAATGCTCCCCTGTGGCCATCCCTCTTATTGTGAGCCTGCTGGCTGTGTCAGGTGTTGCCTTTGGTGCCACCGGCGTTGGGATGTCTCAAGTTAAGTACCAGGGGCTAACTCAACAAATCACGGCAGATTTTTCTGCCCTCACTCAATCAGCCCTGGCCCTGTAGTGCCAACTCAATTCACTGGCCTCAGTGGTCCTCCAAAAGAGGCATGGGCTCAACTTGCTCACAGCTGCACAAGGGGGACTCTGCCGCTTCTTACAGGAGGAATGTTGTTTCTATGCTAATGAGTCAGGGGTGGTCCAAGAAACTCTGACCCAATTACAGGAATGAGTAAATCACCAGTGGGAAGCACTCCAGTGGACGACTTGGTGGGATTCCCTCTCACAATGGTTCCCTTGGTTCGCCCCCCTCATCGGCCCCCTCCTAATGCTCCTCATAGCAGCATTTGGTCCTTGTATTCTTAATGCCCTTACTAGGTTTATCACTGCTCAAATTGCTAAGATCAGACTCCAGGTGCTCCTTACTATCACCCCTTAGAGAATGAAAATGATGCCTTCTAAACTAGGTGTTTAAAGAGGCATCAAAGGGGGGAATGATAAGGAAAAATCTGTGTCCTAAGATGGCCAACCAAGCCAACGAGAGAGTCCCAGTCCTTGTCCTGGGGCTCTTCCAGGTTCTTCTCTCTGCTCTCCTTCCCATGAGCGCCAATCCGGGTTCTTCTCCCTGCCCTGCTTCGCGCACACACCCAGAGTGCCCAGTATGTGGAAGTAGAAGTGTATAAATTGCCGCCTTGGTTTGTGCTCTGGGCTCAGACCTTTGGAGATCATTTGCCTCTGAGCCCACTGACGTTAAATAAACTTCCTATCCTCCAAGATCTCCGAGTGCCTCTTGGTTCTTCCGTCAGGTGATCCTGTCCAGGTTCTGTAACAATAGTATAAACACTAATTTACAACTTGCTTTCATATACACAGTATCTTTATTTAAAAGATTTTATGTATTTGAGAGACGAGGGTGGAGGAGCAGACTCCCCACTGAGCAGGGAGCCCAACTCAGGGCTCCATCCCAGGACCTCAGGATCATGACTCGAGCTGAAGGCGGATGCTTAACTGGCTGAGCCACCCAGGCACCCCACAAACGCAGTATCTTTTGGTTATCCCAAGGAAAATTTAATATCTTTGATATTAACCAAGCATGTAATAAGGAGTTGACACTCAGAATAAATATTTACTTCAGCAATGGATGAATATAACTATCCTATGAAATCTACCCAATCAAATGATAATCTGTGATAATATTGATAATCAAAGCCTATTTTATAGTTTCTATAATAAATTATCTTAAAATAAGTATGGTAACTCACAATACACTTTAAGTTTATTTGAAAGATTTGTTTTCCCCATTTTAGGTCACCATTAAAATGTTATTCTTCCAAGCATACTTGCTTTGAGCAGAAAAAGTAGAAGGTTCCAAAAAATATATTTTTTTGTTTTATGCCAGGTGCTATTCAGGATGAGTTTTGCTCCAAATCATCTAATAAATACAGGTATCCAAAAGTGGCAGAAGGTAAAATGAGAAGCTATTGGGACTTAGAGGCCCAAACCCACACACAAAAACCCCCGCCTGTCCCTAAATTTAAAAATCTAATCACGTGTATTGAGATTGTTCTCACCGGTTCCTATTTTAGTGAATACAATCACAAAAAGAACACCATTTCCCTTCCCAAATCTTGGGCTCTCAGTATAGTGAGAATCTAGAGATTGTGTTCAATTAAATGTGAATGGATTTTATTTAATTCTGTAAGAATGCTTGATAGGTTTATCTACAAGTCACTGTTAGCTTTACAGTTAATTGGGTAGGCCAGTGACTTGTTTTTCTTTCCACACAAGTGATTCTTTTAAAGCAAAAGTCAGAAGCAAAATTCACAAAGTCACCCGATCAACCAGTTTGGTTAAATGGTAGCCTTTATACCTGCCATTCAAATGATTTCAACAAACACTGTAATTGCTAGTTGACCTTGAAAAAGAGGTAGCTTGAGGATTATCTGGTGTATTGTTCAATAAACTCTGTATTGTCAAACCACCCAGACTTTAAAAGCAACAGGATGTTATAGAGTTGTTTTCATATCCTGTTTTTAGGATGATCAAACATGTCACAGAACAAGCTCAAAGATTCTTCTTTCTTTGGTACATTATATCCTGAGGATGATTACTTTATTCCAGATGACTCTATTTTATACCTCTTGTCTGTTCCATAAGTTCGGAACGGGTTACAGTTCTGCCAACACAAAACATTCACTTTCTACATTCATACAAAAGAAATTATGGCCAACTCTGTCAACTTTCTACACTTTCTACAAACTCCCTCAATAGGAAAATCTTATCCAAAGAAATAAAGGGAAAAAGCCATGTAAAAACAAGCTTTTTAGTGTTTGGGAAGGAAGAGTGAGTGAGGACCTAAAGCATGAACCAACTAGGTTTACTAAAACAAAGTGACTTTCACTGAGCTCACCTAAGGAAATTCACAGGTTCCAGCAGGAACCATCAATTAACTTAACTGACAGCAACTTCAGTGTGTTTCCCATTGAAGACTTAGACGCTTTTGTTAAAAGAAAAAGTGCACTTTCCCCATGGCTTTATAATCACTTAAGACTACAAAGTTCTACCAAGTAAATTTACAAAGAGAACTATGAACAATAGCATGGCATTGTACTTTATTTATTTTAATACCCCCAACTTAGAATTTGTTTGCCCTTTTTTTATAATGCGATTAGTTGCCACAGTTACTGTATAAGAAGAGGTTAGGGCCAATTTCAAGCAGAAGTCACTAAGCCTCCACTATTTAAATTATCACTCTGGTTCCAGCAACATTGCCCTCACCTGAGAACTTGTTAGATATGCAGAATCTCAGGCCTGACCCAGACCTACTAACTGAAAATCTGCATTATAACAAGCTCACCAGGTTATTTACAAGTCACATTAAAGACTGAGAAATACTAGACAATACAACCTCATGCTGGTACTTCCATAATGGACCTACTTTTGTGTTTATTGGGTCGGTGGCTTAGGTTCTCACTGAAGACTACTTCTAAGTGCATTCATTAACTCAATCAAGATATGGTTACTTACTCTATACCAGACACTCTTCTAGGCTCTTCTCTATGGCTCCCTTGCTTTAGTGAAGCCGTAGAGCTTAAATCCTAGTGTCCTTGAGCAAATGAAGCACATTATTTCTACAGAAAATTTTGACGCTTCATCTTGTTAATTCTTTGGTGAAGCAGAATAATTTAAACAAATAGTGGGGCTCTGCACCCAATAATTACATATTGATGGTCTACATTTTACATTAAACTTTTGTTCTTTACCTCTTCAGAATGGGTGAAATGGTGGTATTACCTAAATGGCCTTTGATAAATTAGTATTTTACTTACTTAGTATTACTTAGAATAATCTTTTTCTCTGGATATCTATTTCCAGGGTAACCCCTGGAGAAGAAACATAAAAACATTTAATCAGTCACAGAACACTTAATAAGAAAATAATTGCAAAATTGTATTTCATAGAGCAAATTATTAGTTCTAGGGCAAGACAAGTAGTTAAATAAATTGTGAGTTAACTTATTTGTCACCTTTAAACATTGGTGTTACATTTCTAAAAGTGAGTCCCATTATACAGTTAGACCCATAAGAAAAACTAGAACAAATCAGTGATGTAATTTATTAACCTGGACTACATAATACACAGATTTTCTGTGCTGTTGTTAATATTTCAGTTAGTACTTAAGTGTTCAGTAATGAGCTAATTCATTCATAGTTCTCAGTGTCTAACTTCAAGAAGAATAAAAACAGCATATGCTGGAGAAAAAGATAAGTTGTTCTCCATCATTTTATATATTTTTCCATGTATACACACATATCCATACATATGCATGGATATACATATATTTATATACATACACACATGTGCACACAGACACAGTATCCTGAATGAGTACACTGATGATTATGTTGGTAAAAAATAGAAGACTAAAAATGTTTAAAATTATTCATCCCATATGTAGAATTGTGATATATATAAATAAGAGCTTCTGAAGGACCCTTTCTTTTCCCACATCTGCTAAGTATGCCCATGGATGTTTCTTTATTTTTTTTAAAGATTTATTTTATTTATTTATTCGAGAGAGAGAGAGCGTGCATGTGCAGAAGAGGGCAGAAGAAGAGAGAATCTCAAGGAGCTGAGCCCAGAGCCCCACATGGGGCTCAATCTCAAGACACTGAGATCATGACCTAAGCTGAAATCGAGAGTCGGATGCTCAACTGACTGAGTCATCCAGGTATCCCCATGGATGTTTATTTTGTTCCTGCTATTTGATCCTCAGGAACCCTACTTTACTTCAAAACCTCTACCACATTTAGGATTTCAACAAACATGCATTGAGCGTCTACTACAAATCCAAGAGGAACTCTCTAAAAACAGATGGATAAAGACTATGTCAATTAGCTAAGTGCTCACCTAGACTCAGTTATCAAATACATTTGCAAAATTTGGGGACAGTGGTATGAAGAAGATCATGATTGAATCTGGTTGTCTATATTTGTAACGCACAAATACAGGTTTGGGGGGTGAGAATAAAAAGGTTTCCACAACTCTCAGAAAGGATGGATTGTTCTGTAGCCATGGTAACAAGGAGCCACTAGCATCTATGGATGATGTCAACCCACTTGCATTTCTGAATATTTGTCAATGCTTGTACTCTACCCTTCCCCAAAACCCATAAGGAATCAGTCCTCTGCTCTGCTCAGAGAGACCATGTTGACCAGTACAGCACTCCAATAAATTCAGCTTTGTGTTTTTTATTTTAGGTATTGTGCAATGGTGTCATCACCTTTTGACAAGGGATAGCATACCTGGTCAGAAGAGAAAGGTCCCCTTGAGTGCCCAGTTTCTTTATAGCAGAGCACCCTGTCATGCTCTCTGACTGAATGATGAGTTCTCCTCAAAGTGTGTTATGGGCAGCGTCAAGCATCTCCAGGGAGCTTGTTAGAAATGCACATTCTTCAGCCATTCCCAGACTTGTTGGACTAGGAATCTCTTTAACAAGCTCTGCTAAAGTTAAAGAAGCACTAATATGAGGTACAGAGCCTAAATATTATTGAGCCAAAATTCAAATTCCTGGAATACCACTTCCTAAATATTTGACCTTGGGTAATTTACTTAACTGTTCTGTGCTTCAACTTCCTAAATAATTAGGGGATAATACAGTACTTAACTTCTAAGGTTATTGTGAAGAGTAAAGGACATATGATTTTAAAGTGTTTAACCTGGCATGTTGTAAGTACTGCATAATTGCTAGCTATTTTGTTATATTTATTATTATTAGTTATTAAATCCATTCATGTGTAACTTCATAAATTCACTGATAACTATATTCAAGTATATGCAAATTATTTACAAGGAAAATAGATAGCATTTTATATAGCTACTTACTCTGATTGATAATCAGCTGCAGTTTAATTTAGAGAATCATTTAAACAAATGATAATAACAAGCCAAAAAGTAAACTATCTTGACCTAAGATCACCATCCATCTTACGTGATATAGACCAGTCTTTCTCAAATGAGCCATGGTAAAGAATCAGCTTTTATTTATTTATTTATTTTCTCCAGTCTCTTGGACCATCTAACTCAGCAGCTTGAACCATAAGTGCCTCACACAGAAGTTAAACAAAATAGAAACTCATCTATTCTTTGGTCAATGAGACAAGTCCTCTGATTTTGTGTGTGTGTCATGAGCAATGCCAAATTGTTATGAAAGTTTCTAAACTCTCACTCTCAATTTTTGTAACTCTTACACCAGCAATGACGGATCTGTAATTCATAGACTGCAATTTGAGTAGCACTGAAATAAACCATAAAGACAGCTGACCTCACACAGCAAATGTTTTCTTCCTTTTCCATATTGTTAACTAACACACACACAGGTAGAGACACTTAGCTTTCATTCAAAATTATGTAAAAATGAATAAATCTTTAAAATTAATAACATTATAGTACTTGTCACATAACGAGTATATTTAT
>NW_027397068.1:14418315-14426200 GCF_003265705.2 Callorhinus ursinus
GGGGGGAGGGGTAAAGGGAGAGGGAGAGAGAGATTTTCAGCAGGCTCCATGCCCAGCACCAAGTCTGATGTGGGGCTCGATATCACGACCCCAGCCGAAATCAAGAGTTGGGCACCCAACCAAACGAGCCACCCAAGCACTCCTAATGAATACTTTTATACCAAAGTTAACTATTAAAATGAATTCTTTCTCAATCTCTGAACATAAGTATATCAGTGCAGCATGGAGTCCTAAGTTGAAGAAATTAGGACAGATAACTTCGGGACACTTGCAATCCAAAGCAACAAGTAAACTGCACAGTTGTGAATATTTGGGAACTGTGAGCAATGAGGTTTTTATTAAACTAAAGGCAGGTTCTACTACCTTCACGTTTTCACCCTCCATGGCTTTGACAACTCAATTTTGAAGTATTCATTTCCTGCGTGTGTGTGTATATGTACTTCAAAATCTTTTCCAGCTTTTTTGATATATCATTGCCATATAATATTGTATAAGCTGAAGGTATGCAAGGTAATGATTTGAGACATATATGCTGTGAACTGATTACCACAATAAGGTTAGTTAACCCTTCTATTAACTCATAATTATCCTTTTGTGTGTGTGGTGAGAAGATTTAAGACCTACTCTCGGCAACTTCTAAGGATGTGATACGGTATTGTTAACTATAGTCCCCACTCATCTTATCACTGGAAGCTTATGTTCTTTGATTACCATCTTCCCATTTCCCCCTCCAGTTCCTGGCCACCACCATTCTCCTCTCTGTTTCTATGAGTTCGGCCTTTGTACATTCCGCATCCAAGTGAGGTCATACAATATTTCTCTTTCTCTGTCTGACTTATTTCACTTAGCATAATGCCCTCAAATTCTATGCATGTTGTCACAAATGGCAGGATTTCCTTCTTTTTGGAGTGTTCATGCTTTAAGATTTTTTCTTTAATTTGTCACTTAAATGTGTCTTGAAAATTTTAGTATGTATATGGTAAAGTCAGTTTCAAATGAAAAAGCGTTCAGCTTACCTATAATGTAAAATTATAATTATCAAGTATAGTTTAGTTATAAGCTATAATAAAGAGCATGTGGCATTTTATTGGTATGTATTAATTACATTATGTTATAAATTCATATATTGTTATAATGAATAATTTTATAAAATGATAGTTTGCATTTATAATTTAAAATGACAGACCAAATTCTATATAGCCACTCAGGCTAGTAATTCTGGCAACAGTGTGCCTACTTATTTGGTAAAGGATGACAAGAGGAGCATGATTAGTGGCCTTGGTACTTTCCACAAATATACATATTCAGAGTTCTTTGAACAGTCACTGGAGTTCTTTGCTAACCCACTATAGGTGTAGTTCCTTACTGTAAGCCCATCGCTGACTATTCACCACTTTCCAAACGTTGTAAACCAATGACAACATCTATAAAACTTAGACCTCTGTATTCATTCATTTAAAATAAAGATGGGTAGCTTCTCCCACCCCCTCCCCCCCACCGCCCCATCCTTTATATACTCTTTTGTTTTAAAGTTTCTATTCCTGGGCATAATAATCTGAGTATGAATAAGAAAGCCCAACTGAAAGATTGTTTCTTTGATTAAAAAAAAATCATCTAAAGACAGATAGTAACACGGTGCTGTCATTATACCACAATATCACTCTATAATACTGTGTTCTTAAGAGTTCACTAGACTTATTCACCAGCATAGGTACTTGAATTGAATTTATTATATCATTAAATTATGATTTTCTGTACCTTATAACTTTAAATGGCCACATTTATCCCTAAAATAGTGTATATGAAGATGAACTTTTTTCCCCTAATTGAAGGAACTTTGTCTCTATTTCTGCTGATTTTGATAAGTTTAATCTTGTTAATTCATGAACACAGTTGCCTCGAGTTTAACACTCTGTCTCTAGTCTTTTAAGATGTGTTTGCTTTCAGATTCTTCTCCCTTTCTTTTTTTCCCTTGTTCATTGAGATGATCTAATTTACCAGGACTTTGTTTTGGCCTGGCATCAGAAGACAACAGTCTTATCTGAGAGCCACAATATGGCCTTGCCCTTTGATTGCTGGATAAATCAATCAAAATAGATGAGATAATACTGCCAGTCCAAAATCTCACGCTTAAAACGAGAGAACTTTCTTTTTTCTCATGTTACGTGATCAAAGTGGGTCAACAGATGGCTTTGCCCAAGTGTCTTACCACTAACTTTGTCTCTTAATGCCCTAGGTTGATGGAGGCTCCATCATCTTATGATGGTGACATTTAAACACGTTCCCACAACTGCCGTGGTAGGGAAGAGAGAGAGATTCACACACACTAGCAATAAATGCTTCCTCCACAGTGACACATCTTATCAATTGTCACCGTTCCATGGCCATGCTTAACTTCCAAAATACAATCTTTCCCAGTGGTCTGAAGGGGTATAGATCCAAATATCAGTGAATGATGGGCATGTCTGGCACAAGAGTCCTGCTGGACTTTTAGGACTCATTTCCTGTCTTTGTCACAGCCTTTGCTGAAGCAGAAGCATGTCCCTACACACTGTGTGCTGCCCTTCACTATGCTCACACACAGCACTCTTGGGAACTCTCCACATTGTTCCAGGACTCATCTCCCCAAGTCTCTGCTACTCTGTCATTCAATCACCTCATTATATTTGTCCGTGAGACTGGCAGTAACCAGGCTAGATGCATGGGAGCCAAACAGTAGCTCTTTACATTGCCTGCATTTCACTGGGGGTATACGAAACTTCAATGGACCTCAACCCCTAGAAAGAGCAGAATATGGTCCTTCCAGCACCTGTGCTCCATCTTACAACTCGTATTTCTCCCCCTATGACGCTACTGCTAGTTGTTCCAAAATGTATTCTTTCCTTCCTCCCTCAGTCCTTTACTTTTTTTTTTTTCACTTCCTTTCCCTAACCCTCATAGGACAAGACCCTTAGAATACATTTACTTCTCTCCCTCTTCTCTGATTCTTTCCCCTGCCCCCCAGCAAGACCATGAGAATGACTTCAACCTCTCTTCTCTCACTCACACCCACTCCCAACCCTTAGGTTTTGCCAGAATAATTCAGTGATTATTGTAATTGTTTTTGCATTAAATCCCTTAAGTTTTAAAAGTCCTCATGTCTTCATTTATTGAATTCACATTTTTTTTTTTTTTTTAGATTTTTATTTATTTGACAGAGAGAGACACAGCGAGAGAGCGAACACAAGCAGGGGGAGTGGGAGAGGGAGAAGCAGGCCTCCCGTGGAGCAGGGAGCCTGATGCGGGGCTTGATTCCAGGACCCTGGGATCATGACCTGAGCCGAAGGCAGACGCTTAACGACTGAGCCACCCAGGCACCTGAATTCACGTATTTTAAGTTCATTGCTCACCACTACCTCCTCTTCCTACATGCTGGGTTCTCTCTTTTGTCTAATGATTATCTTTGCTTATGGTCTTTTCTCAAGTATTTTCCTTGGATAGTGTACCTGCATGGAAAACTGTCTGAGTTTTTACATTTGCAGGAAAATTAAGTATAGGATTCTTTGCAATGTTGGTTTGTTGTTGTTGTTTTTTCTCCTGAAAGTACTAAATAATCTCCTGTTGTCTATTAGCTTCTGATATCAAATAATAAGGCCTGTGTCTTGTTATTATTATTTTTCCTTTTTTTGGTAACTTGTTCTCTTAAGTTGGAAACATACCTTGTTTTTCTTTATCCTTGGAGTTCACACACTTTGCCAAGTATTTACCAGGTTGTGTATCTCTTCTTATTAAATCATCCTGGAACTTAGTCTGCCTTTTCAATTTCTAGACTCAAATATTCTCTCAGTTCAGGAAAATTTATTTCTAGAAGGTGTATAGTAATTACCTCACTCCCATCCATTCCTCTTTCCTCCTTCCAAATCATTGTTTTTTTGTTGTTTAAGCTATTCTCACAATTTCTTTTTTCTTTGTGATTTCTCTTCATCATTTTTTCCCTGTAGTTTGAGATATTTCTTCTAATTAGATCATCCATTCTTAATAGTAACTATTCTCCCCTTTCATTTTATGTTTAAATTTTTAGTCCCCAAATCAGGAATTTGGGGTGTGCATGTTTGTGTTGCATTTGTGTTTCAATGCTTCCTTCCTTCCCTTTTTCTTTCTTCCTTCTTTCTTTTCCTTATTTTTTTTTTAAGATTTTACTTATTTATTCATGAGAGACAGAAAGAGAGAGGCAGAGGCAGAGGGAGAAGCAGGCTTCCCGCCGAGCAGCGAGCCCAATGCGGGGCTCGATCCCAGGACCCCGGGATCATGACCTGAGCCGAAGGTAGATGCTTAACCGACTAAGCCACCCAGGCACACCTCCTTTTTTTTTTTTTTTTTAATTCAGTTGTCAGTCTGCTCATATATCACTTGATGTATATTCAGTATCTCACCCTGACCCTCATCTCTCTGGCTGTCATGACCCCTTAAACAGGCAGTTAATCTCTCAAGGAGCTAACCGAAGCTCAGTTCTGGGGGCTGAAATGTATGCAGGGCAGGGATTCTTTACAGGATAAAAGGTCCAAGAGTTATCTTCTTTCTTTCTTTTTTATCTTCTCATGTCTTCAAGGCAGGCTATCTGCCTCTTCCAGACACAGCCAAAGTAGCCTCTCTGTTTTTTGCTTTCCTTGCATTTCCACAGGTGTAGGATCAGGAAAGAATCAGCCAAAACTAGTTCTGGCCTTTAGGGAAGTCATTTGACCAGGGTCACTTCAAAGAAGTGGTCATAAACGTCCTTTGGTGATAGAGTGCACACATTCCCAAACATGGAGATCTTTCTAAGACCTGTTACTCACCTTGCCCACTCCTCTGGGCTTTGATGGCATTCTTTAGTCAACTGAGTAGCCCACATGAGAGGGACCTCAGCCAGGAATCCAGTCACCCCTGGTCATTTACAAGTCTTGGTAGCTACCAGACTCAGAATGACAAACTGCTTGCGATTAAGAGCAGGAGGAAAGGTGGAGAGGGGTTGTGGGGTGGCCTCTAGGTTGCTTTGTTGTTGTTATTGTTTGATCTGGGGAGATATGAGCTAGTAAATACTACTATGTAAAATAAGCCAAAAATGTGTTAAATATATAATAAACTACAGTATTAGGGTTCCTGTGATCATGGCACATATAAGGCAGAACAAGACAGAATAGTTGCTTGCTCGAGAGGCATCACTTCTTCTCCTTCTTGGGGCCAAAGGCCCTAATTTTCTCAACGATCATTCTCTTATATGCTCAGCCTAGCAACCCTCCCTCCTCCCAGGGTGAAGCACAACAAATAGAGCCTAGTCAAGGTGGTGTCCATCCCTTTGCCAATGTCTGGTTGAGGCTTGCCCATGTGAATCTAGTCCTAGGGGAGAAAATTTGTTTGGTGGCTTCTGGAAGTTTTCCTTATTGATCCAAATAGATTCAGGATGAGAAATGTCCCTCTTATTCATTAGATATCTTTGTGTCTCCAGCAACTACTTCATGAATTTATCAATTTTGGTTTTACTCTTCTTTTGTGAATTATCTGTTGATTATTTGAACATTTGTATGGATTTGAAGCTGAAAACAATCTCTCTAACACATGTTGTAAAAAAAAAATATATGGACTTTAGGGTCAGATGTAAATGGATATTCTGCAATGTATTTAATCACATTAAGTCTGCTTTTTCATTAGTGATTTACCTACTTCATTGGTTTGTGTTAAAATTACATTTGATAGTTTATATAAAATCCCTATATATTAAATATTACTGTGTGGTTACCCCACAGGGGTGACAGGACCAACTCTTCCAATATTTTTTTCAGATATTGAAACAGATGACACCATACATGGACTAAGAAGGTATGAAAAATGTGCATTACTCATACAATGAAGGGTAAAGGTGGCTCCCAAGCAAGTCTGAAAACGACCTGAGACAGCAAAGAGGAGCAATCGACTTGGGGATTGTACTCTGAGGGCAGGTCTGGAGTGAGGGTTCCCAGGCACTAGCGGGTAGGGTAGTTCGGCAGTTTGAATTTCGTTCCCACTGGCACACGATATGGAGCTCCAGGGTCTCCTTACTGATTTTCCCAAAAGTGAGGCAAGGAAAGGAAATATCAAAAATGGAGTCATAATCCATTATAAGATGCTCACTTAATGCTCCTGAATTGTCATTTTCAGTGACGCATCATGAAACAATGATTACGGGGTTCGTTTTAGAAAGATAGAGTAAATGTGCTCTTGATATGAAAAATAACAATAGAAACCCATTATTTTACATATCTTTTTTTTTCTAGGAAACAAAGCATATGAACTCATTTTACACATCTCTAAATACTGATGTAAGACTCCTAACAGATCTCATTTTAGAATAAGATCTAATGTATGGGCCATCAAATAGATAGTAAACAGATAAATAAATGAATGAGTGACAGAGTAAATGCTTTCTTGGTCCTATGTAGCTTCTATGTTTAATTTATACCAGTCTGAAAATTGTGTTAGGCGGATGCTAAAAGAAAACACTCCTTTTCATGATGTTCTCTTATTTGAGATCTACTTAGGCTTCCCCCATATTGATAGTTAACCATAATCTTTTGCAAACTTAAAACCAAGGCCAAAAACCCAAAACAAAAAACCCAGCGTGTTAAGAGTACTGGTGTTCCCTTCTGCTGTGTGCTAGTTTATTTGGTTACGTTGCAGCCAGAACTTGCAGGTCTATAGCTGACAACACTGCACAACAGGAACCATGTCCTTGCAGCCCGAGTTTTCAAAGAGATAAGGAAAGGCAGCTCTGCTTTGCACACTCCCCTCCATTTGCTTTAGATCAGAAAGAGGTGCATGGCAACATTGTTCATTAATGGTGCAGAGATGAGTGATTATGAGCTTTCCCCTTTCTATTACCTTTGAGACCAGGCAACTTAGACAGTCAACGTTTAAAATATTGGAGACGTGGTGAGCTATCCGCCCCTCAGTTCAGAGAGGGGATGAATCCTCATTATAACATCCCATCTCTTCCAAAGTTGACTAGGCATGCTGTGCAAAGAGTTTACTGTATGCTTCCTTCCCCCAGCGATCGCACAACCTTGTCAGGGCAATTTTTTTTTTACGTTCTCTGTGCTCTCTAACTCAAAAAATTTCTTTTCAGTTCATTGCCATGAGCTTTTAGAATACAAAAGCGTGTGAATCCAGCTCATTCTACTCACTATGCTCTTGATCTTAGCCAGGCTTTCGCTGCCAACCAACCCCCACCCCCCACCACCCCAGCCCAATGCTTTCCCTTGGCTACCTCAAAAACAGGTCTAAACACCTGCTCACCACTCAGGAACAATACACATGCTCACTGTAGAACTATTTACAAAATACAACGTAGTCTGTTTTCTATTTCTTTAGGGATGAACAAACATTAGTTTACTTTCTAAGCCAATGTGCAGTCACTCAATCAGTTACAAATATTCCATATTTAGCTTGGTAGCCTGTGGTACTTCAGGTTATAATGAAATATAGGACTTGACCATCGGGCTGGAGATTTGTCCTCATCAGTGACAAGAAAAGGCAAAGCTTGGGTTTCTTTTTCTTTTTTTAAATTTTTTATTATGTTAATCACCATACATTACATCATTAGTTTTTGATGTAGTGTTCCATGATTCATTGTTTGTGCATAACACCCAGTGCTCCATGCAGAATGGCCCTCCTTAATACCCATCACCAGGCTAACCCATCCCCCCACCCTCCTCCCCTCTAGAACCCTCAGTTTGTTTTTCAGCGTCTATTGTCTCTCGTGGTTCGTCTCCCCCTCTGACTTATTCCCCTTCATTCTTCCTCTCCTGCTATCTTCTTGTTTTTCTTTTTTCTTAACATATGTTGCATTATTTGCTTCAGAAGTACAGATCTGTGATTCAACAGTCTTGCACAA
>NW_027397068.1:14426300-14431366 GCF_003265705.2 Callorhinus ursinus
TGTGATTCAACAGTCTTGCACAATTCACAGCGCTCACCGTAGCACATACCCTACCCACTGTCTATCACCCAGCCAGCCCATCCCTCCCACCCCCCACCACTCCAGCAAACCTCAGTTTGTTTCCTGAGATTAACAATTCATCATATCAGTGAGGTCATATGATACATGTCTTTCTCTGATTGACTTATTTCACTCAGCATAACACCCTCCAGTTCCATCCACGTCATTGCAAATGGCAAGATCTCATTCCTTTTGATGGCTGCATAATATTCCATTGTGTATATATACCACATCTTCTTTATCCATTCATCTGTCGATGGACATCTTGGCTCTTTCCACAGTTTGGCTATTGTGGACATTGCTGCTATAAACATTGGGGTGCACGTACCCCTTCGGATCCCTACATTTGTATCTTTGGGGTAAATACCCAGTAGTGCAATTGCTGGATCGTATGGTAGCTCTATTTTCAACTGTTTGAGGAACCTGCATACTGTTTTCCAGAGTGGTTGCACCAGCTTGCATTCCCACCAACAGTGTAGGAGGGTTCCCTTTTCTCCACATCCCCGCCAACATCAGTCGTTTCCTGACTTGTTATTTTTAGCCATTCTGATGGGTGTGAGGTGGTATCTCATTGAGGTTTTGATTTGGATCTCCCTGATGCTAAGTGATGCTGAGCACTTTTTCATGTGTCTGTTGGCCATTTGGATGTCTTCTTTGGAAAAATGTCTGTTCATGTCTTCTGCCCATTTCTTGATTGGATTATTTGTTCTTTGGGTGTTGAGTTTGATAAGTTCTTTATAGATTTTCGATACTAACCCTTTATCTGATATGTCATTTGCAAATATTTTCTCCCATTCTGTCGGTTGTCCTTTGGTTTTGTGGACTGTTTCTTTTGCTGTGCAAAAGCTTTTTATCTTGATGAAATCCCAATAGTTCATTTTACCCTTGCTTCCCTTGCCTTTGGCGATGTTTCTAGGAAGAAGTCGCTGTGGATGAGGTCGAAGAGGTTGCTACCTGTGTTCTCCTTTAGGATTTTGATGGACTCCTGTCTCACGTTTAGGTCTTTCAACCATTTGGAGTCTATTTTTGTGTGTGGTGTAAGGAAATGGTCCAGGTTCATTCTTCTGCATGTGGCTGTCCAATTTTCCCAACACCATTTGTTGAAGAGACTGTCTTTATTCCATTGGATATTTTTTCCTGCTTTGTCAAAGATTAGTTGACCATAGAGTTGAGGGTCCATTTCTGGGCTCTCGATTCTGTTCCATTGATCTATGTGTCTGTTTTTGTGCCAGAACCATACTGTCTTGATGATGACAGCTTTGTAATAGACTGGAAGTCCGGAATTGTGATGCCGCCAGCTTTGCTTTTCTTTTTCAATATTCCTCTGGCTATTCGGGGTCTCTTCTGGTTCCATACAAATTTTAGGATTATTTGTTCCATTTCTTTGAAAAAAGTGGATGGTATTTTGATGGGGATTGCATTGAATGTATAGATTGCTCTAGGTAACATTGACATCTTCACAATGTTGGTTCTTCCAATCCATGAGCATGGAACATTTTTCCATTTCTTTGCATCTTCTTCAATTTCCTTCATGAGTATCTTATAGTTTTCTGAGTACAGATCCTTTGCCTCTTTGGTTAAATTTATTCCTAGGTATCTTATGGTTTTGGGTGCAGTTGTAAATGGGATCGACTCCTTGATTTGTCTCTCTTCTGTCTTGTTGTTGGTGTATAGGAATGCCACTGATTTCTGTGCATTGATTTTATATCCTGCTACTTTATTGAATTCCTGTATGAGTTCTAGCAGTTTTGGGGTGGAGTCTTTTGAGTTTTCCACATACTGTATCATATCATCTGCAAAGAGTGAGAGTTTGACTTCCTCTTTGCCGATTTGGATGCCTTTGATTTCTTTTTGTTGTCTGATTGCTGTGGCTAGGACTTCTAATACTATGTTGAATAGCAGTGGTGAGAGTGGACATCCCTGCCGTGTTCCTGACCTTAGGGGAAAAGCTCTCAGCTTTTCCCCATTGAGAATGATATTCACTGTAAGTTTTTCATAGATGGCTTTTATGATATTGAGGTAGGTACCCTCTATCTCTATACTATGAAGAGTTTTTATCAAGAAAGGATGCTGTACTTTGTCAAATGCTTTTTCTGCATCTATTGAGAGGATCATATGATTCTGGTTCTTTCTTTTGTTAATGTATTGTATCACGTTGATTGATTTGCAGACGTTGAACCAGCCTTGCAGCCCAGGGATAAATCCCACTTGGTCATGGTGAATAATCCTTTTAATGTACTGTTGGATCCTATTGGCTAGTATTTT
Organism: Callorhinus ursinus; assembly: GCF_003265705.2. Lineage (NCBI taxonomy): Eukaryota > Metazoa > Chordata > Mammalia > Carnivora > Otariidae > Callorhinus > Callorhinus ursinus. The sequence goes on from NW_027397068.1 coordinate 14,428,626, forward strand.
GGTGAGAATTTTTGCATCCATGTTCATCAAGGCTATTGGTCTATAATTCTCCTCTTTGATGGGGTCTTTGTCTGGTTTTGGGATCCAGGTAAAGGTGGCCTCATAAAATGAGTTTGGAAGTTTTCCTTCCATTTCTATTTTTTGGAACAGTTTCAGGAGAATAGGTATTAATTCTTCTTTAAATGTCTGATAAAATTCCCCTGGGAAGCCATCTGGCCCTGGGCTTTTGTTTGTTGGGAGATTTTTGATGACTGCTTCAATTTCCTTAGTGGTTATAGGTCTGTTCAGGTTTTCTATTTCTTCCTGGTTCAATTTTGGTAGTTGATACATCTCTAGGAATGCACCCATTTCTTCCAGGTTATCTAATTGGCTGGCATAGAGTTGCTCATAATATGTTCTTATAATTGTTTGTATTTCTTTGGTGTTGGTTGTGATCTCTCCTCTTTCATTCATGATTTTGTTGATTTGGGTAATTTCTCTTTTCTTTTTGATAAGTCTGGCCAGGGGTTTATCAATCTTGTTAATTGTTTCAGAGAACCAGCTCCTAGGTTCGTTGATCTGTTCTACTGTTCTTTTGGTTTCTGTTTCATTGATTTCTGCTCTGATCTTTATTATTTCTCTTCTCCTGCTGGGTTTAGGCTTTATTTGCTGTTCTTTCTCCAGCTCCTTTAGGTGTAGGGTTAGGTTGTGTGTTTGAGACCTTTCTTGTTTCTTGAGAAAGGCTTGTATTGCTATATACCTTCCTCTCAGGACTGCCTTTGCTGTATCCCAAAGATTTTGAACAGTTGTGTTTTCATTTTCATTGGTTTCCATGAATTTTTTTAATTCTTCTTTAATTTCCTGGTTGACCCATTCATTCTTTAGTAGGATGCTCTTTAGCCTCCATGTATTTGAGTTCTTTCCAACTTTCCTCTTGTGATTGAGTTCTAGTTTCAAAGCATTGTGGTCTGAAAATATGCAGGGAATAATCCCAATCTTTTGGTACCGGTTGAGACCTGATTTGTGACCTAGGATGTGATCAATTCTGGAGAATGTTCCATGGGCACTAGAGAAGAATGTTATTCCGTTGCTTTGGGATGGAATGTTCTGAATATGTCTGTGAAGTCCATTTGGTCCAGTGTGTCATTTAAAGTCTTTATTTCCTTGTTGATCTTTTGCTTAAATGATCTGTCCATTTCAGTCAGGTGGGTATTACAGTCCCCCACTATTATTGTATTGCTGTCAATGTGTTTCTTCGCTTTTGTTTTTAATTGCCTTATATAATTGGCTGCTCCCATGTTAGGGGCATAGATATTTATAATTGTTAGATCTTCTTGTTGGATAGACCCTTTAAGTAGGATATAGTGTCTTTCCTCAACTCTTATTACAGTCTTTGTTTTAAAATCTAATTTGTCTGATATAAGGATTGCCACCCCAGCTTTCTTTTGGTGTCCATTAGCATGGTAAATGGTTTCCCACCCCCTCACTTTCAATCTGGGGGTGTCTTTGGGTCTAAAATGAGTCTCTTACAGAGAGCATATTGATGGGTCTTGTTTTTTAATCCAATCTGATAGCCTGTGTCTTTTGATATGGGCATTTAGCCCATTTACATTCAGGGTAACTACTGAAAGGTATGAATTTAGTGCCATTGTATTGCCTGTAAGGTGACTGTTACTGTATATTGTCTGTGTTCCTTTCTGATCTATGCTGCTTTTAGGCTCTCTCTTTGCTTAGAGGACCCCTTTCATTATTTCTTGGAGGGCTGGTTTCGTGTTTGCAAATTCCTTTAGTTTTTGTTTGTCCTGGAAGCATTTTATCTCCCCTTCAATTTTCAATGAAAGCCTAGCTGGATATAGTATTCTTGGCTGCATATTTTTCTCATTTAGTGCTCTGAAGATATCATGCCAGTCCTTTCCGGCCTGCCAGGTCTCTGTGGATAGGTCTGTTGCCAATCTAATATTTCCACCATTGTAGGTTACATATCTCCTTCTCTCGAGCTACTTTCAGGATTTTCTCTTTGTCTCTGAGACTCGTAAATTTTACTATTAGATGTCAGGGTGTTGACCTATTTTTATTGATTTTGAGAGAGGTTCTCTGTGCCTCCTGGATTTTGATGCCTGTTTCCTTCCTCATTAGGGAAGTTCTCTGCTATAATTTGCTCCCATATACCTTCTGCTCCTCTCTCTCTTTCTTCTTCTTCTGGGATCCCAATTATTCTAATGTTGTTTCATCTTATCGTATTGCTTATCTCTCGAATTCTGCCCTCGTGATCCTGTAGTTGTTTCTCTCTCTTTTTCTCAGCCTCTTTATTTTCCATCATTTGGTCTTCTATATCGCTGATTCTCTCTTCTGCCTCATTTATCCTAGCAGTTAGTGCCCCCATTTTTGATTGCACCTCATTAATAGCCTTTTTGATTTCGACTTGGTTAGGTTTTAGTTCTTTTATTTCTCTAGAAAGGGTTTCTCTAATAACTTCCACGCTTTTTTCAAGCCCAGCTAGTATCTTTAAAGTCATGATTCTGAACTATTGGTCCGACATCGTACTAATGTCCGTATTGAGTAGGTCCCTGACAGACGGTACTATCTCTTGTTCTTTTCGCTGAGGTGATTTTTTTCATCTTGTCATTTTGTCCAGTGGAGAATAGATGAATGAGAGAACAAAATGCTAACAGGTTAACAACTTCCCCAGCAAATATACTCTATACAAATCAGAAAAGACCTGAAACCAGGGGAAAAGAAAGGGAAAGAAAGAGAAAAGAAAG